>NC_026005.2:50248949-50434285 GCF_000442705.2 Elaeis guineensis | reverse complement strand
ACTTTACGGCTGGTGAGGGGAACCCATGGGAATATCACAAAGTTTGCAAGATGATTCCTGCTAACTTTACAGCTGGTGAGGGTTAGCAAGTATACAGAGAAGATTTGGTCTAATTCAGAACATGGATTGATTCACTGTCTCATGGTGATCGCTAGGAGCTCATTTGGCAGAACTTTTGTTTTCTGTTCTTGTTTTCAAAATGCGAAGAAGAAAAATGAGGGAGACTATGGAACATGTATAATTAAATTCCTCTAATTTTTTTGATATTTTCTCTAAAATTTTTAGAGTTTTGGAAGCAAACCTTCATTTCTTTTCAAGAAAAAAAAAGTTAAAAAAAAAATAACAAAAATATTAGGAAAATGCTATCAACACCGTGAATGTCCATGTGGCACTTCGGAAGAAAACTAAAGTGACGGCATCATCAAACAAGCCCAAGTAGTTATGATTCTCACTTAGGATTTGTTAGGAGTAATTTAGAATGGACTGATGATGTATGAAGATTCAAGTCCATTATGATCTATCGGATCCATATCAGCGCATCTCAAACGACTTAATTGTTATAGTTTGCCTGACCTCTGATTAGCAAATATCTATCCCGACTCCTGATCGAAGGCTATTCCATCCGATCTCTCGTCAGTACGTTCTTGATCCGAATGCTGGATGGAAAAGGTTTGGTTCGATCCTTGGTCGGAAAACTATCAATTTTAACTCCTAGTCGGCATGCCACACTCTTTGATCTTTCCTTGGAAGTAGATTGATCAGGCTCAGATTCAAAAAGCAAGCACCAACTAGCCATAGCTGTCAATATTATCCAGCCATAGCTGTCAATCCTATTTGGATGTAACCATCTGATCCTGAGAATCTTTCAGGCGTAACCATTTGATCCTAAGAATCATAACTAAATAATCACATTAGATTCGATCAGTCTATCTATCAGAAATGGTTACACAGCCGTCTCCTCTATAGATACTCAAATCCCGAGGACTCAGATAAGTAACCCATCTCAGAAAGCTAAAACTCTGCTTCTCTGTTTGCGCGTTCTGATTTGAGTGTCGGAGGTTCCTCGTCGGAGCACAATCCTCTAGTCTGGACTTTTTTGTAGGTTGCTCCAGCGCTACACTTCCTAATTTTTCGGCATCAACCAAAAATAAGCCGCAACAGATAGAGGAAGGGTTGAATCTCAGATCCTATAGAAAGAAGCAGACAAGTCAAAAAACTCTCAAAGATGGCTCCATGCAGGACTTCCTCTCGAAGAACCAACACCTCCATCTTTTCGTAGGTGCAGAATAAAATAAATCACTCTGTTCCCGCACCTTCAGTGATGGTGGAAGTTCCTGCACCGATACAGTAGCCCGCGGTGGTGACCGTGGAGTAATTCAACATGCTTTTCCAGCAGGTGCAACAATTCATGGCCATCGTTCAGGCAGCAATCCAGCCTCTGCCGGCACCATAGTTAGCAAATCAAACCTAAGTCCCTTCGCCCCAATGATCGATGGCGGATCAGACTTAAGAGCCAAAGAAATGGCGGTCTCCAAATCCTCAGTCAGGGCATGATTTAACCCTCAATTGATGATCTCCTCCATACTCTAAAGCGCATACTAATCGAGATGTAGAAATCGAGCGAAGACTTCAAGAAATGGATCGAAAGATCTAGCAGATTTGCAACAACCCATCAGCACCATCCGACGAGTTCAATTCTGAGCCGCCTTTTGTGGAGAGCATCCTTCAGGAACCTATCTTACCAAACTTTAAAGTTCCTCAGCTGGAGAGCTACGACGAGACCACAGACCTTGCCAATCATGTCAACAGCTTTCAAGCAGTCATGCTCCTTCAGAAAGCCTTCGATGCTATTTTGTGCCGAGCCTTTCCCTCCACTTTGAAGGAAGCAACCCGACATTGGTATTCTAGTCTAAAGTTGACTTCTATTCACTTTTTTCGATAGTTGAGCCAAACTTTTGCTGCCTACTTCATCACCAGCCGGCGACAACAGAAGCACTCGGATTACCTCCAAACCATCAAATAGAAGGAGGGCGAGTCCATTCGATCTTACGTAGCTTAGTTCAATAGAGCTATGTTGGAAGTCTACAACCTAGATCATTCGGTCACAATGTCTACCTTGAAGGATGGATTGTTGATGGGCGACTTCAAAAAGTCGCTGTTGAAGACCTTTCCTGAGATTTTTTGAAAATACTGACTCGGACAGAAAAATATGCCAGATTGAAAGATTCTCTGGCAGAAGAAACCATCTGAATAATCCCAACTATGAAAAATCAAGAGCAGAGCGGGGCTTGCTCGCCCAAATAGAATAGTGAAAATCACCATCATTCAAGATTCCTGTTGAGGAGAAGGAATATTTCACTGAGGAGGAATCGTTCACCTTCGAGGTGATTCGGCGATCTCACTCCTTTGAATACTTTTAGGAGAGAAATTTTGATGGAGGTGCGAATCGAGCTGCCACTGCCTCCAAAAATACGGACCATCCCGGAGCATTGCGATCCAGACAAGTATTGCCTCTGCCATCATAACCATGGTCATCATACCGAATATTGTTACCAGCTCAAAAAGAAAATTGAGTGTTTGATCCGAGAGAGGAGGCTGGATCGGTTCATCCGTCGAAAAGATCCTCCATGCCGATATCCTCCAAGGGTCGGGCAGCAGCAGTGGAGACAACCTGTGCCTTAGCAGCGACAGTGCCGCCCCCTCAGCCTCAACCTCAACCAGCAGCAGCACAACCGCGGGCAGAGGGGCAGGCGGTGGTGAAAGATCGATCCCTGTGGGGTGAAATCCATATCGTAACTGGGAGGTCGTCTGGATCGGTGGAGCCACATGCGGCAAAGAAGCCTCGGCTCGAGGAATCAATGATTTTCACAGAATAAGATACTGAAGGTATATAAATTTTGCACAATGATGTGGTGGTTATCACTGCCAATATAGCTGACTATAATGTACACTGTATTTTTATCGATAATGAAAGTTCTGTTGATATTTTGTACTTTACTGCTTTCACTGCAATGGGATTTGTTCCTGAGTAGTTGAATAAATTCAGTACTCTGATCTAAGATTTCTTTAAGAGTTTAGTAATCCTGGAGGGGACTATCAGGCTGCCCCTTACCTTGAAAACCAAAGCCAGACAGGTGACCGTCCATGTTGATTTCTTGTGCTTAATCTACCATCGGCCTACAATGTAATACTTGATTGATCAAGTCTAGAAGCACTGAAGGCAATAGTGTCGAGCTATAAGTTGATGATGAAGTTTTCGACGGAAGCTAGGGTGGAGCAAGTCCGAGGCAATCAAGCCATGGCCCGACAATATTTTGCTGCTAAGCTACGGACGAAGGAACAGTCGATGGTGTCTCAACCTAAATTCTCAATAGATTTGGATGCTCGTGATGATCTGGCTAGAGAGCATGCTCGACTGTTCGAGGATCTAGTGGAGGTCTCTCTAAGGAAAAAAAAATTTCATCAAACTGTGAAAATCGGATCATCCATATATCAAGTAACCAAAACTCAACTAACTATTTTTTTATAGAAACATGCGGATTTGTTCACTTGGACAGTAGTAGATATGCTTAGCATAGATCCGAAGGTAATGACTTATCACTTAAGAGTGGATCTGACTTTCTGCCCTATAAAGTAGAAGAAGAGAAGCTTTGTCCCAGAGCACCAAAAAGTAATGACTGAGGAGGTGGACAAGCTGGTCAAGATCGGCTTCATCCAAAAGCAATGTATCATGACTGGCTCGCTAACATGGTGCTAGTCAAGAAGACGAACGGGAAATGGTGCATGTACATCGATTTTACTGATCTGAATAAAGCCTACCCCAAAGATAGCTATCCTCTCCCTCGAATAGATCAATTGATGGATGCCACTTCTGGACACGAGCTCCTCACCTTCATGAACATCTTCTCTGGTTATAACCAAATCCGGATAGCACTTGAGGACAAGGAGAAAATAGCCTTTATTACTGACTCTAAGCTCTATTGTTACAGGATGATGCCCTTTGGGCTAAAGAATATCGAGGCAATATATCAGCAACTAGTGAATAAGATATTCAAAGATCAAATTGATCATAACATGGAGGTCTATGTGGATGTTATGTTGGTAAAAAATCGAGCCACCTTAGATCACATAGCCGACCTCCAAGAAACCTTCAACATCTTGCGTTGATTTAAGATACAGTTGAATCCCACAAAATATGTCTTCGGAGTTAGCTCTGGAAAGTGTCTTAGATTTATGATCTCCCAATGAAGAGTTGAGGTAAATTCGAAGAAGATTAAGATAATTTTGGAGATGTCTCCACTAAAAAATGTAAAGAAAGTTCAGTGCCTCACCAAAAGGATTGCCTCACTCAATCATTTCGTCTCTAGATCAGCTGAGAATGTTTACCTTTTTTTCAGACCCTTAAGCAGTCGAGGGACTTTCAATAGATGATTGAGTGTTAGAAAGTATTTGAGGATTTAAAGCAGTACCTCAGTTTGGCACCCTTGCTTAAAAGCTCCAACCCGAAAAAAAATTGTTAATCTATCTTGCCGTATCTCCGTCAGCAATTAGTTCGATTCTTATTCGAAAAGAAGGATGAATCTAAAAATCAGTGTATTATTTAAGTAAGGTCCTTCAGGATGCTGAAATTAGGTACACAAAGTTAAAAAAAATTAATATTTGCTCTAGTTGTCATAGCAAAGAAGCTTCGATCCTATTTTTAAGCTTATATAATAGTGCTGCTCACGGATCAGCCGATCGAGATAGTCCTCCACCATCCAGACACATCAGGATGGGCTACAAAATGGGCTTTACAACTCTCTAAGTTTGATATTATGTTCTGCCCAAGACCTTCAATTAAAGCTTAGGTCTTAACGGATTTCATCTTTGAGTGCATCATCCCTGACGAGGAGGGCTCAGAGGTTGCGGAGGGTAGCTCAATGGCATTGGAGGAATAGATAAATATGAATCGTGATCCTAAAGATCAGTGAATTCTTCATGTGGATGGATCTTCCAATTCATCAAGATCAGGAGCTGGGATCATCTTAATCGGACTGAAAGGTGATGTGGAAGAGTATGCTCTGCGGTTTGAATTTTCAGCCACCAACAATGAAGCAGAGTATGAGACTTTAATTATCGGACTTCGATTTGCAAAGGATGTGAGAGCTAAATACTTGAAGGTCTTTAGTGACTCTCAACTAATGACAGGGTAAGTCAAGGACAAATATGAAGCTCAGAAAAAAAATATGAAGAGATACCTCGAGAAGATAAATGAATTAATCATATCTTTTTTAAGCTTTGATATTCAACAGGTACCTTGGACACAAAATACACAGACGGATGCGCTGTCAAAGTTAGCAGCCTCTCTATCACCCAATTTTTAAAAAGAAACTTACATCAAAATATTAAAAAATTCAAGCCTGGAAGAACCTCTTGTTGTTCAGCAAATTGAAGAAGAGCCTTGCTGGATTGACCCTTTGCTGAAGTACCTCAGGTCGGACGAATTACCACTTGACAGTCGAAAAGCTCAAAAAATTCGTAAGTAGGCTGCTCACTATGTGCTTCATGACGACAAGCTGTATAAGCGATCTTTTTCTCTCCTACTTTTGAGGTGTCTGTGACCATCCGAAGGATGCACTAAGAGAAGTCCACAGGGAGATTTGTGGAAATCATCTGGGCACAAAGACTCTTTTTTACAAAATCCTCTGGTAAGGCTATTATTGGCTTTTGATGCAAAAGAATGCCTTCGATTTTGTCAGAAGATGTAATCACCGTCAGAGGATTTTCAATGTTCAGCATCAACCAGCAGTGCCCCTTACTCCTATCACTGCTCCATGATCTTTCACTCAATGGGGAATGGACCTTTTGGATCTTTTTCCTCAGACCTCAGGTTAGTGCAAATTCCTCTTGGTGGCCATTGACTACTTCACAAAGTGGGTGGAGGTCGAGCCCCTAGCCCATATAACAGAGGCTAGGGTTAAAGACTTCATTTAGAAATCTATTATCTATCGCTACAATCTCTCAAGAGTGCTGGTAACTGACAATGGCAGGCAGTTCAGCAGCTCTCGACTTCAAAAATTTTGTGAAGATCTTGAAATTGAATAATGCTTCACTTCAGTCGGACACCCATAAGCAAATGGAGAGGCCGAAGTAACAAACAGAACTCTCTTGCAAGGCATAAAGGCTAGACTCAATCGAACTGGGGGGTCCTGGGTGGATGAGCTGTATCATGTGTTGTGGGCGTACTAAACAACTCATAGAATTCTGATCGAAGAAACTCTATTCAACCTTGCATTCAAAATCGAAGCAGTAATACCAGTTGAGATCGGATTGCCTTCCTTCAGAGTAGGAAACTAATCTTGATCTGATTGAACAGAGTAGAGAATGAGCTGCCGTGTGAATGGCATCTTACCAACAAAGGGTGGCCAAATACTATAATTTTTGAGTCAAGTCTAAGAAATTCTGAGTTGGTGATTTGGTGCTATGACGCGTCGAAGTCTCACAGCCTATGGAGCGGAGAAAGTTATCGCCTAATTGGGAAGGTCCTTACCAGGTGGATGAGATGATACATCCTGAAACTTATAAATTAAAATAGTTTGATGAAACTCCATTTCAAATACTGTGGAACTTAACCAACCTCTGCATGTATTACCAGTGATATTGTAATTTTACTGAAGTATATGTATGAATGAACCTTCTAATTTATCAACGTTGGTACTTTCACATATAAGTGAGAGTAATACCAATAAGGGACTTATATTTGAACTCGATTTTTGATCGACTTTGAGATGTTAAAAATCTTTGATTGACTTATATTTGAATTCGATCTTTGATCGGCTTATATTTGAACTCGATCTTTGATTGACCTCGAGATGTTAAAATCTTTGATTGACTTATATTTGAACTCGGCCTTTGATCGGTCTCGAGATATTAAAAACTTTTGATTGATTTATATTTAAACTAGATCTCTGATCAACCTCGAGATGTTAAAAGTCTTTGATTGACTTATATTTAACTCAATCTTTGATCGACTTCGAGATGTTTAAAGTCTTTGATCGGCTTATATTTGAACTCAATCTTTGATCGATCGCGAGATATTAAAAATTTTTGATTGACTTATATTGAAACTCGACCTCTGATCGATCTCGAAATGCTAAAAATCTTTGATTGACTTATATTTGAACTCGACCTCTGATTGGCCTCGAGGTGTTAAAAGTCTTTGATCGATTTATATTTAAACTCGACCTCTGATCAGTCTCGAGATGTTAAAAGCTATTGATCGGCTTGTATTTGAACTCGATCTCTGATTAGTCTTGGGATGTTAAAAATCTTTGATCAGCTTATATTTGTACTCGACTTCTAATCGGTCTGGAGATGTTAAAAGTCTTTGATCAGCTTATATTTGAACTCGATCTCTGATTAGCTTCGAGATGTTAAAAGCTTTTGATCGACTTATATTTGAACTCAACCTTTAATCAACTTCAAGATATTAAAAGTCTTTGATCGGCTTATATTTGAACTCGATCTTTGATCGATCTTGAGATGTTAAAAATCTTTGATCGGCTTATATTTGAACTCATCTTTTGATCGACCTTGAGATGTTCAAAGTTTTTGATCGGTTTATATTTGGACTCGATCTCTGATCGACCTCGAGATATTAAAAATTTTTGATCGACTTGTATTTGAACTCGATCTCTGATCGATCTTGAGATATTAATAGTCTTTGATCGGCTTATATTTGAACTCGATCTCTGATCGATCTCAAGATGTAAAAAGTTTTTGGTCAGCTTATATTTAAACCTGATCTTTGGTCGGCTTAAAAATTTTAAAAGCTTGAGATTGGCTATAACTATCCTTATTCTAATGTCAAAGGCAAAAAGAAGGTACCAATATATAATCTGAGAACTTGCATTATATAGCTACTCCCTCAACCTAATTCTTGAACTTGAGAGTAGGGGGATAGCATTACGAAGATTGAAATTTTATTAAAATAAAGCTTTTACATTTTACAATGACCATATAGAGTCAGTATGATTCAGAAAATGACAACATATATATATATATATATATATATATATATATATATGAATGCATGGTCGGAAAAGTTGTAACTTTATTCCAATAAGAAATATTTATAAGAGTCTAGTCAGCTCTTTGTCTGATATTACAAGATGAAGAAAAGACAAAGTAAAAAAAAAAAAGTTGGCTACTCGATCGGTGGGGCATCATTAGTTGGTTACACCTTATTGACCTAAAAAATTCTCCCACCATCAAGATCTTCGATGCACCACGCTCTGTGGAGAATCATGAATTCGAAAAATATGTAAGTGTTCCCTCGCTCCTCGCATAGCTGTATCAAAGAATTTTCCATGTCCATCTCGAGATCGGATTGCTTGGATAGATCAAGTTGTAGATACAAAATTTGAATTATATTCCAACAAAAGCCATAGTCAGAATGACGCCTAATAGAAAAGGTCGTGTGGATCGTTGATTAAGAACTGTCCATTAGCCGCTCACGAGATCGAAAATAAGAAACTTTTCTTCTTCTACTGGAGATCGGCCTTCTGGTTCCCATTCTCCCGACTGAGATCTTTCATCATGGAAGATCGGAAGAGGCTCCTTTGATCCGATGTTGGTGATGGAAGCCGTCACCTAGGTACCTCACTGTTGCACGTCTTTGGGAGCGGCGACGATCTTATTGCTATTCAATGCCTTTTGTAATTTTAAAATTTTCTCTCTGGTGCTGCAGAGTTCATCCTGATGTTGCAATGTCTGCTCGGACCTCGCCCATCCAAATTTTCTATACTTAATTAGGGACTCCAAGGTGCGAATTTCTCCATGGGCAGAGTCAAGATGACGATGATATGCAGTCAATTTCATCGCCACATCCCAAGACTTTTTTCTGTCGCATCGGATATCTGCTGCACCTCTTTGACAAAGCATGCCTTTTCGGCATTGCATGCTACAGCTCCTTGCAAAACCTCCTGTTGAAGTCTACCGACTTGTTTCTCAACCTCGTCAAGTTTCTTTTGAACCTTTTGCAGTCTCTTTCTCCGGGTGGTGGTTTTTCTTTTGAAAAATTTGAATTTCTCCTCCAGGCTCTTAAATGTGAGCTTTAATCTTGACTGCCATCATCAGAGAAAGTAGAGTGGCTAGTAAAGGAGTAGTAGCTATTGGACCGACGTCACAAGCATCATTCACCAACTATGCAAACAATTGAAGATGGTAAATTCAAAAAGTTCGTAATTTTATTTAATTAAATGAAAGTCTCTTACAGAGATAAAAAAAGAAATAAAAAGTATAAGTATTTAATCTTTGACCTTCTCTTTGGGAGTTGTGTCTGACGGAGGCTCGAAAGGACCTGCGCCAGTAGTTGAAGAGGAGAGCAGCTCGACAACATTCTCTTGCTTGGAAACAGAGAGTTTGGAGATAGTCTGAACTTCCTCATCATCTTCATAGTCCAAGAAGGTGAGATCAAGATCTGCATGCTCCTCTTCTATCGACTTTCGATAGTTGACCCAGCATTCTTTATGAGTCTGATGAAAAATCTTTTCGCTGAAGGTCACATGACTGTTGCGGTATTCTTCAGATGCCTTAAATACCTCCATCGTTTAAGCCATCTCCTCAGCGAAGATAAGTGATGCCTTGAATTCCTTGACTGAGAAGCACTTGGCATCTTGAATGTGCTCCTCAGTCATTCTCTACCTCTTTCTCCCTCTCTAGGGTGAGGATGAGAATGGACTCCACTTGCCCAAGGACCCCCTGAAGATTCTTGACTTCAGCCTCTAGTTCTTTAATTTTCATCCAAACTATCTGAGTGTCCATCTTGACTTTCTTCTCAGCCTCCCACGCCTGTGCCTTCCTGGCCGAGCGGTCTGACACATTGACGAGAATATGGAGCAGCTGTATTTCAAATCGACTGAGTCAGAGAAAATATGATGATTAAAAAAGAAAGAAGGGTGACAGGATAAATGCTATATCTGATGGCCATCGATTAAGGATAGTTTTCTCAGACTGAAAATGCTCATCTTGTCTATCTGCTCTAACTCCATCAGAATAATGAAGTTTTTGACAGTTTCACAAACTGCCTTTCAGTCTTGAAAAAATAAGTCCTCTGAAATATCGTTGGAAAGGATCTCGTCATCGTCGGCCTTCTTAGAAGATTTTGCCTGAGCAAAAGTCTTGGAAGGCTAAGGTCCCTCGATGATTTTTTCTCGAGAGTCGACAGTCGGGGTCGGAGTAGGTGCAGGTAGCTCTAAAACTATTCCAACCTTAAAGGAAAGTGTTTGATCGACAGAGATAAGCTCTTGACTGAGCTCAGTAGATTTCAATTTTTTCTTTTCCTCAGTCTCGGTAGTCTGAGTCTTCCTCTTCTGTGGAAGAGAGGCCTTTAATTTTGCAATGTCCTTTGCTGAAGATTTTATTTCTACAATTGTTCAACAAACATCAGATTAGAGAGCTATACATGTGGAAAAATTTGAGTGCAGGGGTAAAATGATAATTTTAATTTTTTTCAAAATTATTATTTTACAGTAAAAATTATTAATTAATCTAATTAATTAATATATATTTATCCTACACTAGGATCTAAATATGATATATAGAATGCATGCATTTAAATTTAAAATTCAAATATGAACAGTAAACAATTTACTGTTATGTATTCAGAACACAATACCTTTGTGCGGGTAGTCGATCGTCGTAATCTGATCACCGTCGGGAGAGTCTGATCATTATAATGCAGCCACACAGTATGTCTGAACTTTGCGGATCATCCACATGAAGCTCCCGATCTGATCGGCTCCTCACGAATGCTAGTTCGTGACTGCACCTTTTTGATGGCCGATGTTGATCGAACTCCTTCGATCGATGTCTGTCGACTCCTCGATGCTCTGGATCATCAGCAAAGGTGGTAGAGAGGTGGATGATATTCTCTCTGAAGTTTGGTGGGCTCACGACACTCATAGCTCACGTTCTCACTTCCCGAACCCTAAGCCAAAACCCTAGGGTACACAAGAAAACTCTGCGCCCACTTTTATTTCTTTTCATTTTTTTCTCTCGAAAGGTTTTGGACCTTCACCTCACACAGAAAGCTTCCTCACACCCCCTTCTTTCTCTCAGAAAAATTCTACGCACGCCCCACATCTCTTTCTCTTTTAAAACAGTGCAAGACATGTCTTATCCGCGTGAGAGGATAAAGATAAGTGGTTTCAAATCGAATTTGAATTCAAATGCAAACCAACTCATCCCTATCCACTCTAAGAATGAGAAGAGAAGAGGTGTGGCTTCTTTGTGCATGGAAAGATTTCATGAGAAACTCTTTCTCGTGTATGATAAGTGACGCACAAGATGGATAAGCAAGAAGGCGCAAGGGATAAGTTATCCATTCAAATTCAAACACCCTTTGAATTTGAATGGCTAACAAATCAAGTTTATCCAAAAAATGGCACACAAGAGTGGGTGTGAGATGGCTTCTGCGTGGGAGAAAATTCATGAGAAGTTGCTTCTCGTGAATTCAAATGGGCGCTGAAGAAGTGAGGTGGCGCAGGGAGAAAAGTCAAGGTGGTTTGAACCTAATTGAGCCAACCTAATTAAAATAGGTTAAGCACAATTAGACTAAATTAAACTCAACTTAATTAGGCTTAATTAGACTCAATAAAATCTTAATTAAATCAGAAATTGACTAAGCCCAATCTTTGATCAAATCAGGGGTCAAACCACTTCGACGATTAGGTCAACACTTAACCTAATCGGGTCAAACCCAACTGAATCCAATTCAATTGGACTTGATCCAAAAATAATTACTCAATTAAATTGAGTTAATTAGTAATTAAATTATTAATTAAACCTCTCATAAATATTGAGTCCAAATCCGATGGGCAATCGGGCATCAAAGTCCATCGATATGAAACCTTGATCGAAGAGTCCCAAACCAGTGGGACTCTTGACCCCGGTACCCAAAATGTGTGGGACTCATGATCAGAGAATCCTGATTCTCGTTCACAGAGTCCCAGACACGTAGGACTCATAGTCCACGAGCATTAGGATTCTTCATCAGCCATCAGATTAGATAGGAACCTCTAATGTGTGTGACCTCACAGGTTCGAACCTAAGTCGGTAGCACATAAATCAATTTCTGTACTAATCGAAGTGACCATCTAGCAATGGTATCCGACATCTGGATAGGTCGAATAGTCGCAATCGCAACACTCAAAACCTACGTGAATATGGTTACTGTATAATTCATCTCTTTTGACCCCTGTGTTTAGGACGACTCAGGATTAAACCGTCAACCCTGATTAAATCATCCGAATCGTGCTCAACTCAAACAGTCCTGTGACTCTTCACTAGGACTACTCTGGCCAAGATTTTGCTAAATTGAAACACGACTGTACACAGCTCCTGAACTGGAGTGGTCAATCCCATCTTGACACACACACCAACAAGTCAAGTACTTGACTACACCCAGCATCCTTCCGTCACTGAATTAGAAATTCAGGTAGTCCAGTGCCTAAGTGCAGTAAGTTGCTTGCAAGTCACCATGACGGTCTCAGGTCGGAGGAATATTTGTACCCATATCCCATCGGAGTAAATCTTGACAGCAGAAATAGCTCCAGAGTCAGTCACGTTCAGTGCAGATGTACCCTTACATATCACCTGTATGCCATACCAGTGTCTCCACACTCCTTGGTTAAGAGAACAACCAACCCATATGGTACACAACGACCTATGCTTGATAAACATTGTTGTCTTTGATAACAACGTATCATTTGATCGCGAACAGGTTTAAGGACTAAATGACAAATCCTCCTTTGTCGAGTCTAAATAGTCCTAAGAACTTCACCATAACACAGGAGTTCATTAGAAGATGAAATAATTGTGATGAAAAAGCCAAAATAACTTTTATTTATTTATAATTTATATACTAATACAAGAATAAGCACAACCATCAACAGGCTGACGATTGGCTTTGAGACACTATTCCCAACAATCTCCCACTTGGCCTAAAGCCAATCGTGCAGTATCTAATATCCATTTTCAACTTGAAGTCGTCGAACTCCTTCACCGCAATGGCTTTAGTGAATGGATCGGCCAGGTTCTCCTTCTCGTTGATCTTCTGAAGGTCGACATCACCTCGATCCATGATTTTCGGATGAGATGGTAGCAACGCAGAATATGCTTCGTCCGCTGGTGTGCCTTTGGTTCCTTCGCTTGAGCAATGGCTCCAAAGCTGTCACAGTAGAGCAGAACTGGACCAACAAGGAAGGGTGCTACTCCGAGCTCGATGATGAATTTCTCAGCCACATCACTTCTTTGGCAGCATCTGATGCAGCGACATACTCTGCCTCGCAAACTGAATCAGCCATTGTGTGTTGCTTGGAACTCTTCCAGCAGACAGCCCCATCATTAAGGGTAAAAATAAATCCCGACACACTCTTGCTGTCATCATGATCAGACTGAAAACTAGAGTCTGTAAACCCTATAAGTCTCAAGTCCGATTCACCATAAACAAGCCACTGGTCCTTAGTATTTCTTAAATACTTCAGGATGGTTTTAACAACCTTTTAGTGATTCTCCTCTGGATCAGATTGGTATCTACTCACTACTCCTAGTAAGTATGCCACATCTGGCCGTGTACATGTCATGGCGTACATGATTGATCCCACTATCGAAGCATATGGAATTCTACCCATACGCTCTCTCTCTTGAGGTGTTGTCGGACAATCCCTCTTCGAGAGAGAAATTTCATGGCCTATCGATAGATAGCCTTTCTTGGAATTCTCCATGCTGAACCTCTCAGTATAGTATCAATGTACGTGGACTGGGATAAGCCAAGCAACCTTTTTAGATCTATCCCTATAGATCCTCATCCCTAGGATGTAGGAAGCTTCTCCAGATCCTTCATGAAGAATTGTGACGACAGCCAAGTCTTATTCCCTGTAATGCAGGGATATCATTCTCGATTAGAGAATGTCATCCACATACAATACAAGAAATACCACTACTGGACCATTAGCCACTTATAATGCAGGGCTCTTCTCCATTCTTAACGAAGCCATACGTCTTGATCGTCTATCAAAACTATGTTCCAACTCCGGGATGCTTGTTTAAGTCCATAAATGGACCTCTGTAGCCTGCACACCTTAGACTCTTCTTGGATGTGAACCCTTCAGGTTGTATCATATACACCTCTTCGTCTAGCTCTCCATTAGAAAAGTTTTTCACATCCATCTGCCAGATTTATAGTCCAGATGGACAGCTATCGCAAGCATAATCCGAATGGATTTGACATGCCACAGGAGAAAACGTCTCGTCATAGTCTATACCATAATGTTGACGATATCCTTGGCAACCAGATGGACTTTATAGTCTCCACCTTTCCGTCTGCGCCCCTCATCCTCTTAAAGACCCACTTACACCCTATGGGTTTTACTTCTTCGGGGTCAACCAATGTCCACACATCGTTGACCTTCATGGACTCCATTTCGGATTTCATGGCCTCTAGCCATTTCTCAGAGTCAGGTCTCTGCATTGCATCCATGTAGGTGATCGGATCCTCATCATTTTCATCAAGTTCGATAGGATCGTCGTCCCGGACCAAGAAACCATAGTATCTGTCCGGTTGACGTGGTACTCTACCAGATCGCCTTAAGGGTGCAGGAACAATGGGCTCCGGATCTGATCTAATCAAATGGTTCAGGTTCAGCAACTTGTGTCTTTTTCACCTGTCGAACTTCTCAAGTTCGACCTTAGAGGCAACAGTCCCTTCACCAAGGAACTCCTTTTTCAAAAAGATTGCCTTAAGGCTGACAAACACCTTTTGCTCATCAGCTAGGTAGAAATAATACCCTTTGGTCTCTTTTGGGTACCCTATGAAATTACACTTGTCAGACCTAGGTCCAAGCTTGTCCGTAATTAAACGTTTAACATAAGCCGGACACCCCAAACCCTAAGGTGCGAGAGTACTGGCTTACGTCCTATCCATATCTCATATGGCGTTTTGGTTACAGACTTACTCGAACCTATTTAGAAGGTAACAAGCCGATTCGAGCGCATATCCCCAGAGGAAGATCGCAGACCAGCAAACCCCATCATGGATCGAACCATGTCCAACAAGGTCCGATTCCTCCTTTCAGACACACCATTATGCTGTGGTGTTCCAGGAGGAGTCCACTGAGAGAGAATCCCATTCTCCCAAGATATGTCAGAAACTCATTGGAAAGGTATTCACCTCCTCGATCAGATCGAAGAGTTTTAATACACTTTCCAGTTTATTTTTCTACCTCATTTCAATAGTTTGAACATTTCAAATGACTCGACTTATGCTTCATTAAATAGACATACCCCATACTCGATAGATCGTCTGTGAAGGTATGAAGGTAGAAATATCCACCTCTTACACTTGAGCTCATAGGTCCACATACATCAGAATGTACCAGACCCAAGAGTTCACTGGCTCTCTCACTTTTCCAGTAAAAGGTGACTGGTCACCTTCCCCAAGAAGACATGACTCACAGGTTGGAATGATTCACAATCACCGACTTCAAGAATTCCTTCTTGAGCCAACCTGTTTATCTATTCCTAATTGATATGAACCTAGCCCTATAGTGCCAAAGTAGACTTCTGACCACATTATCTATCTAGGGCGTTTACCAGAGGTTTGAACCATATTAACAGGCTGTGATAGTAATATATTCTATTATTTAGTTATCCAACAAATATTGTAACACCATTCAAAAAATGATATTGTAAACATTCTTTTTATTAAAAATTCATAACCGTACATGGCCAAAAGGTCTACAGAAATAATATTAATAAAAAGCTTGGACAATAGTGACATTCACTCAGAATTATATTACGAGAATTGATTACAAGGTTCATGATTCCTAAAGCTAGAACTGAAACTTTGCTTTAATCTCCAACGTTCAGGAACCTCTCGCCGTCATCAAATCTCCTACTGACCTGCAGACCTTGCATCGAATTGCAATATGATAAGGACTTCCGTATTAGGATTTGATGCCTCGAGATTCAGCCCACATTGAGCTCACAGCGAGGTTCGCGGCAAAAAAATGAAGTCCAACGAGAATCAAGATCACCCTGAAACGGAGCTCGGATGGAGGAGATACAAGCTTTTGAAGTCGGCAGGAGATTCGGAGGCGGCGGAGGACCGTCGGTGGCGGCAGCGGCGCGGCCGCAGGCGGTGGCGTGCGGGACCGCCGCGACCCAGGCCCACGCGGGATGCGCGACCCCACGCAGGCGGGCGGCCTAGGCGGGCGCGCGGCCCAGCCTGGCACACGGCCCAAGGCGGGCGCGTGGCCCAACCGGGCACAGACCTCGCGCGGGACGGGCCGGCCCAGGCCCATGGCCTACTGGCCCTTGCCTCGGTCTACGACTGGCCTATGGACCACGCGTGGGTGTTTCCCACATGTTTCGTGGCGGTCCATGGCACTATTCCATGGACCGTCACGATCGGAAGGGTGTGGGTTGATCTGTTTTTGATCCGACGGTTCAGAACCTGATTTGGGTTGATTAAGGACTCTTAAACCTAATCTAATTAGGTTTTAAACCCTTTAAAAGAGCCTGTGGACGAACAGTAAAGAGGGGGTTTGATTTTTCATGCCGGTAACGAGCCGTATAAAACCCGAGAGAAGAGAGAGGCGGAAGCGCTGAGAGAGAAGGAGCAGGAGGCTCCTGGACAGCGGTCGCCAGGCACTTCAGGGGTTCAGGGGGTCTTCCAAGAGAGAGAGAGAGCTTTGTGAGGGAACTTCTAGTGAGAGAGAATTGGATGTACAAGGGTTGAGGGTGAGATCTCCTCTTGTAAATTTTTTTTTTATAGTGAAGTTTGCATGCCCCGTGGAGGCGAGCCCTTTTGTGGCTGATCCACATATTTTGATTATTTTTTCTTTTGTTTTGTTTCTTCTTTCTTCCTACTGCATCGCGTGGTACTGAAAGGATCTTGGGAGGTGGTGTCCTGGCCAGACATCCACCCAACAAGTGGTATCAGAACAAGATGATGCAAGGATGCGATTGCAGTGGTGGTGAGCAAGACTGAAGATGGAGAAGATAGGAACAATCAAGATGGAGATCAACAAGTTTGATGGCAAGAGTAATTTCTCCTTGTGGCAGGCAAGGGTGAAGGACGTGCTCATCCAACAAGGGTTGATCGAAGCTCTCTTGTGCGATGAGAAGCCGACCACCATGGAGGTGCGAGATTGGAAACAGCTACAGATGCAGGCGGTGAGTACCATCCGCATGTATCTGACGGATGAGGTGGTGATCCATGTGCTGAGCGAGACTTTTCCGACAGTGCTGTGGTCGAAGCTCGAGGAGTTGTATATGGCGAAGTCTCTCACCAACACACTTTTCTTCTGGAGGCAGTTTTACCAACTGCGGATGACTGAGGGACAAAGCATGCAGGAGTATTTGAGCCACTTCAGAAGATCCTCACTGACCTCCTCAGTGTTGGCGAGAACGTTGAGGAGAAGACCAAGGCGCTGGTTTTGCTGGCATCGCTTCCCCTTCTACGAGTCCTTGGTGACTGCTCTTCTAGTGGGGAAGAGCATTATCAAGATGGACGAGGTCACCGCGGTGATACTCCAGAATGAGGTTCTTAGGAGGGAGAATCCAGCTTCGAGCTCTGGCGGTAACTCAGCTTTGGTGGCTTCTGGAGGAGCAGAAGGCGGTAGACAGAGCGACAGAAGTTCGCAACGAGGGCGGTCCAAGTCCAGGAGGGACTTGAGCAAAATAGGTGTTACCGATGTGAGGAGTTGGGGCATTTAGCCAGAGATTGCTCTCAACTTAAAAATCGGACGGTGGCTGTTGTAGCGATGGCCGGTAGCGATTTAGATGGAGATGTCCTGGAGATATCTGACGAGGTATCTACTTCTTCCCAGCAGTGGATATTAGATTCTACATGCCCCTATCATGTATGTTGCAGAGAGGAGCAGCTTGACTCTTTGGAGAACAGTGAGGGCACTGTATATCTGTCGGATGGATCGAGCTGTGCGATCAGAGGCATTGGACGGTCAGCTGGAGGACATATGACGGTGCAGTAAGGAGATTGGAGAGGTCCGATACATATCCGATTTCAGGCGGAATCTTATCTCACTTAGCAGACTGGATTCGAGAGGCTACAGGACGGTAGCTGGTGGAGGAATCCTGAGGGTGTTACGCGGCGATAGGATTGTGCTGGAGGGGAAGAAGGAGAGCAGAGGACATTATTACCTGACAGGGAGCCCAGTGCGAGGTGGAGCTTCGAGAGCCAGGTGGAGCCCAGAGTGAGATGGAGCTCCAGGAGGTGGATCGGGCATGAGACAGGAAACTCGGGAGGACGAGAGGTGACGTCGCAAGGTGAGATTCCTATTGCCGTAGGATGATGCCCCGAGCAGGTCTCAAGTCAGGAGGAGCAAGCATACGACGGAGATGGGATCGAGCAGCCTAGCTCAACTCCCATGTTTGCCCATCCATGATCAGCAGGCGATTGCCCCAGGGCATGGGGGCGAGGAGATCCAGAAGCTCTCGAAGTTTGGAGGAGGCCGAATATCGAGTCGAGGTGGAGATTATTAAGATTTGATGCCTCAAGATTCAGTTCATATTGAGCCCACAGCGAGGTTCGCGGCGAAAAACAGAGTTCAACGAGACCAAGATCACCTGAAACGGAGCTTGGATGGAGGAGATACGAGCTTTTGAAGTCGACACGAGATTCGAGGTGGCGGAGGACCGTCTGCAGTCGCAGGCTGCAGTGGCGGCGCGCGGGATGCGCGACCCAGGCCCGTGCGGGATGCGCGACCCATGCGGGCGGGCGGCCCAGGCGGGCGTGCGGCCCAGCCTGGCGTGCAGCCCAGGCGGGCGCGCGGCCCAGCCCGCGCGGGCCCACGCGTAGGAGCGGGCCGGCCCAGGCCCAACGGCCTGCTGGCCCTTTTCCCCGATCCACCATGGACCGAGTGGTCCACGGTTGGGCCTGTGGACCGTGTGGGCATTTTTCACACGTTTCGCACGGTCCACGGCACTATTCCGTAGACCGATCGCGATCGGAGGGCGTGGGTTGATCTATTTTTTGATCTGACGGTTTAGAACCTGATTTGGGTTGATTAAGGATTCTTAAACCTAATCTAATTAGGTTTTAACCCTTTAAAAGGGCCTGTGGACGAACAGTAAAGAGGGGGATCGATTTTTCGTGATGTACGAGCTGTACGGAACCCGAGAGAAGAGAGAGGTGGAAGCGCTGAGAGAGAAGGAGCAGGAGGCTCCTGGATAGCGGTCGCCAGGCACTTCAGGGGTTCAAGGGGTCTTCCAAGAGAGAGAGAGCTTTTGTGAGGAAAACTTCTAGTGAGAGAGAATTGGGTGTACAAGGGTTGAGGATGAGGTCTCCTTTGTAAAATTTTTTTTTCATAGTGAAGTTTGCATGCCCCGTAGAGGCGAGCCCTTTTGTGGTTGATCCACGTATTTTGATTGTTTTTTCTTTTTTTTTGTTTCTTCTTTCTTTCTACTGCATCGTATGGTACTAAAAGGATCTTGGAAGGTGGTGTCCTTGCCAGACATCCACCCAACATTCCGGTATCCAATACCCAGGCAGTAGTATCACAAATGGACAAGTTGCAAGGTGTTATCATATAATTACCTTGCTTCTTCTTCCGCCTGTTTGGGTCCAGAGAGGCAATGTATAGAGGACAGTTCCTCTTCCAGTGCCCATGCTTCTTACAAAAGAAGCACTCCGTTTGGCTTTGGTCGGGCTTGCGCTTCTTGGTCTAACCCTGTGCAGACGTCCCAGCATGCGACTGCACCTTCTTATTCTTCTTCTTCTTGTTCTTCTTCCCTTTCTTAAAGGGTCGACGACCAGAGGAAGACCCTCCCACAATATTCACCGACTCCTTATGGAGTTGGTGGTCCTTCTCAAAGTTCTGCAGCAACCCCAACAAGCTGTGGTAGTTCACTGCAGGCTTTGTCATTCGAAAATAAATAAGGAAGGGGAGGAAGGACTTGGGCAAAGAATTAAGGATCGCATCCTTACCGAGCTGCTCGTGCAAGGGAAAGCCCAGTTTACTTAGGCGCTCAATCATTTCGATCATGTACAGTATATGATCGGTGACTGAGGCCCATCCCTCATCCGAGCATTGAAAATGGCACAACTAGTTTTGTGCCTTTCAACGTCGTCAGGCGTGCCAAAGGAGTCGTTCAACATTTGAAGCATCTCCTGCGGTTGGGCATTCTTGAACTTGCGGCTATACTCATCATTCATTGCCGCCAGCATTATGCACCGAACGATGGTGCGGTCGTTGAGCCACTTCTGATAAGTGTCTCGGACCGTCCCTCTTGCATTTGGGGCTGGCTCCTCAGGTGCCGGATCTGTTACTACATAAAGGATCCGCTCATGCTCAAGGATGATTTTTAATTTTCGATACCAGCTATCAAAATTAGGTCCCATGAGCTTGTCATTATCTAATAATGATCGAAGCGACAGGGTAGTGGCCATAGCTGCATAAAGAAAAATCAGACCTCTATTAGTATATAAATTATTAACACTAAAGACTTGGACTTTAGTCTAAAGTTTCTTCCAGTATTTTTACGAACTGGTAGCCTCAACCTCCAATTCGAGAAATTACTTTAATATCTTAGTGGGTACTAGAATCTACACAGACTACACACGAGCCCAACTTTGGTTGGTCAACCCATGTGCACTATGGGTAGGTTCATAACCAGTTATTTCTTTAAACAACTTCTAGTAATTAATTTTGCCCCAGAACCTAATCAGTAGGCTTTGGCCTCCACTGAAAAGATCTGGTTAGGTCCAACCATTAACATGACTTGATTTGATGAATCGGACCAATAAATGATCAGGCCCGACTTTGGTCGGCCAACCTGACCACCATCAGAAAGACTCAACGAAATTATCATACTATGAATGATAATTCCATTAGTTAATAAGCACCAGGCCTTTGGGCCTCCAGTGATTATTAAACTAATGGACTCATTATCACTCACTTAATGGGAGGCTATGACTTAATTATCACTATAACTTAATCATTTTAGGGACCTAATAATTTTTGAGGATTTTATTAAAGGATAGAAGAGAAGAAATTAATCAGCCAATTTCAATCCTCCCACTGACTTCATCAAGTCAGATTAAAAAGGATTTAATTAAAGCCGGCATTAGGAGCACCTAAATCAGTCACACTGATTACACACTGATTTACCTAATGACATGGGTGAGTCCTAATCACCAAGTGATCTAATCAAAACCTAACTCACCAGGTTGGCCAGGTAAGTGAGATCAGTGGTGGGGATATGCCATTAACTCGTCAGAGATCGAATCAATGCGAGTAGCTCCCACTTAAGAACCACTGGTCAAACTGCCAAACTTACCTTAGACACCAACCGGTTCATTAGTTTTAATTTGATCAACTTAGTAAATAGGGTTCCACCGCGTAGCCATGAATTAAGTCCATCTTGGTCTAGTTAAAGACATGGACCCATTTAACTACAACTATTGGAGTTGAGTCTAGAGTGTCTTTGACCTAATCTAATTCAACTTTTGATTAAATTTGACCAATTACTCTAATTTAGTCTATTTCTTTAAGCTAACCTAAGGTCTAATCCAATTATGGACCTAATCTATCTAACCCATTGACCCACAAGTTTATGTAATTGTTTTAGGTCTTAATTCACAATTCTAGACCAACTTGACAACACTTAATTCTTTTAATTAAGTATTTGGGCTGATGGGTCAGGATTTGGTATTTCGAAAATAATTTTTAAATTTGAAAGATTTTATTTTCTGTTCACCAAATATGTTGACTCATTTCACAAACAGATCAGCACATTTCATAAACAGCAATCCTATTGCTAATTACATAACAGAAAATAACTCAATCAAAATAAATCATGAATATTTCTTTAGATCTAATCTAACACATTTATGATAAATTTTACAATTGAACCTTTACAATTAAATCCTTTTGCTGCTTCATCTGCATGGGATATAATTGCAGCGGTACTCCTACCGCCATAGGAGAACCCCATCGAATGGGAGGAGAGGGCTTTTAAATCCTACTTTTCTCCTATGACCGGACGACCATGGCAACCAACCCAATTAGATTACTTGCTACTTGGATCAAGTATATCTAAATATACCAATTTCAAAATTTAAATTTTAAATTTTAAATTTTGAATTTCAAATTTCAAACAAATTTCAAATTTCAAATTTTTGAATTTTAAATTTTAAATTTTAAATTTTAAATTCCAATCAAATTTTAAATTTTAAATTTTGAATTTTAAAATTTTGAATTTTAAATTTCGAATTTCAAATTTCAAAATTCAAAATTCAAATTTTGAATTTCAAATTTCTGAATTTTGAATTTCGAACAACTTTCAAAATTCAAATTTTAAATTTTAAATTTTAAATTTTAAATTTAAATTTTTAGATTATAACTTAATCTACGCATGCAAATATATATTATATTTTAGAACCTGCTCTGATACCATTTGTGGGGAAATTTGAGTGCAGGGGTAAAATGGTAATTTTAAATTTTTTTTCAAAATTATTATTTTATAGTGAAAATTATTAATTAATCTAATTAATTAATATATATTTACCCTACACTATGATCTAAATATGATATATAGTATGCATGCATTTAAATTTGAAATTCAAATTTGAACAGTAAACAATTTACTGTTATGTGTTCAAAACACAATACCTTTGTGCAGGTAGTCGATTGTCATAATCTGATCACCATCAAAAGAGTCTGATCATCATAATATAGCCACACAGCTTGTCTGACCTCTGCAGATCATCCACACGAAGCTTTCGATCTGATCGGCTCCTCACGAATGCTAGATCGTGATTGCACCTTTTTGATGGCCGATATTGATCGAACTCCTTCGATCGATGTCTGCCGACTCTCAGATACTCTGAATTATTAGCAAAGGTGGTATAGAGGTGGATGATGCTCTCCCTGAAGTTTGGTGGGCTCACGACACTCGTAGCTCACGTTCTCACTTCCCGAACCCTAAGCCAAAATCCTAGGGTACACAAGAAAACTCTGCGCCCACTTTTATTTCTTTTTGTTTCTTTTCTCTCGAAAGGTTTTGGACCTTCACCTCATGCAGAAAGCTTCCTCACGCCCTCTTCTTTCTCTCAGAAAAATTCTATGCACGCCCCACATCTCTTTCTCTTTTAAAACAGTGCAAGACGTGTCTTATCCGCGTGAGAGGATAAAGATAAGTGGTTGCACACTTGAATTCAAATCAAATTTGAATTCAAATGCAAACCAATTCATCCCTATCCACTCTGGGCATGAGAAGAGAAGGGGCATGGCTTCTTTGTGCATAGAAAGATTTCATGAGAAACTCTTTCTCGTGTATGATAAGTGGCGCACAAGATGGATAAGCAAGAAGGCACAAGGGATAAGTTATCCATTCAAATTCAAACACCCTTTGAATTTGAATGGCTAACAAATCAAGTTTATCCAAAAAATGGTGCACAAGAGTGGGCGTGAGATGCCTTCTATGTGGGAGAAAATTCATGAGAAGTTGCTTCTCGTGAATTCAAATGGGCGCTGAAGAAGTGAGGTGGCGCAGGGAGAAAAGTCAAGGTGGTTTGAACCTAATTGAGCCAACCTAATTAAAATAGGTTAAGCACAATTAGACTAAATTAAATCTAACTTAATTAGATTTAATTAGGCTTAATAAAATTCTAATCAAATCAGGAATTGACTAAGCCCAACCCCTGATCAAATCAAGGACCAAACCACTTCGACGATTAGGTCAACACTTAACCTAATCGGGTCAAACCCAACTGAATCCAATTCAATTGGACTTGATCCAAAAATAATTACTCAATAAAATTGAGTTAATTAGTAATTAAATTACTAATTAAATTTTCATAAATATTAAGTCCAAATTCGATGGGCATCGGGCATCAAAGTCCATCGATATGAAACTTTGATCGAAGAATCCCAAACCAGTGGGACTCTTGACCCCGGTACCCAAAATATGTGGGACTCGTGATCAGAAAATTTTGATTCTCGATCACAGAGTCCTAGACACGTAGGACTCATAGTCCACGAGTATTAGGACTCTTCATTAACCATCAGATTAGATAGGAACCTCTAATGTGTGTGACCCTGCAGGTTCGAACCTAAGCCGGTAGCACAGGAACCAATTTCTGTACTAATCGAAGTGACCATCTAGCAATGATACCCGATATCCGGATAGGTCGAATAGTCACAATCGCAACACTCAGAACCTATGTGAATATGGTTACTGTATAATTCATCCCTTTTGACCCCTGTGTTTAGGATGACTCATGGTTAAACTGTCAATCTTGATTAGATCATCCGAATCATGCTCAACTCAAACAGTCCTGTGACTCCTCACTAAGGCTACCCTAGTCAAGATTTTACTAAATTGAAATACGACTATACATAGCTCCTGAACTGGAGTGGTCAATCCCATCTTGACACACACACCAACAAGTCAAGTACTTGACTACACCCAGCATCCTTCCGTCATTGAATTAGAAATTCAGGTAGTCCAGTACCTAAGTACAGTGAGTTGCTTGCAAGTCACCGTGGCGGTCTCAGGTCGGAGGGATATTTATACCCATATCCCATCGGAGTAAATCTTGACAGCAGAAATAGCTCTGGAGTCGGTCATGTTCAGTGTAGATGTACTCTTACATCTCACCTGTATGCCATACCAGTATCTCCATACTCCTTGGTTAAGAGGACAACCAACCCATATGGCACACAACGACCTATGCTTGATAAACGTTGTTATCCTTGGTAACAACATATCATTTGGTCGCGAACAGATTTAAGGACTAAACGATAAATCCTCCTTTGTCGAGTCTAAATAGTCCTAAGGACTTCACCACAACACAGGAGTTCATTAGAAGATTAAATAATTTGTGATGAAAAAGCCAAAATAATTTTTACTTATTTATAATTTATATACTAATACAAGAATAAGCACAACCGTCAACAGGCTGACGATTGGCTTTGGGACACTATTCCTAACAATACATACATACATACATATATACATACATACACACACACGCACGCATGCGCGCGCGCACACTCACACACACACACACACACACACATATATATAAAGAGAAAAAGTATGAATGACCCCACTCACTCCTAGGTTCGTTAGAGAAAAACCCTGTCGAGAAGAGAGATTGATCGGATAAAAATTTATCCAGATGAGGAGCGTTGCGATCCAGGAGATCCCTAAGTCCTTCCTTTTCCTTAGTACTCAACTCTATGGGCTTTAAGGATGAAGCTTCGGTCCAGCCCCAGTCCGGATGCCCCCAGTCGTCCATTAAAGCGTAAGAGACAAAAAAAAAATGGCTCTTCCAGCCATGAATGGATGAGAGAGCGTCAGAAACTAGAGAAGTAGCATCCTTCTGGGAGGAAACATATAGTCAGTCAGCTTATGGGTATTTTTTTAATGTGAAGAGAGCTTGAAAAAGAAGAATCGAAGGTCGGATTCCTGTTCGAGAGTAGAGAATAAGAAACCCTATGATATATCTAAAGAAATTCAGGGACACAGAACAGAAAGCAATTCTATATAACCTAAAAAGCTCAAAAATAAAGAAAAAAATAAAAAATCTAAGATCTGCTCGAAGATTTTTCTTGTACACCGCTAATCGGCCTAGAGGTGGACTATGGACTCGAGTATTGAAATCAAGAAGTTCAAGATGGAACTCATCTGGAATATGATATTAGGTTCGGAGCAACTTCAGGTCATTCAAGGTCAATTCGTTTGGATCTCTCCAGGTCTGACCAAAGGATTGGTTTTAAACCTAGAGTTTTTTAGATCCTTCACTTTCTCTCACATGAGACTCTTACTCACAGAGTTTTCGAAACCCACCATGAAAATAGAAATCTAAGAAAAAATAAAAGGAAGAAAAAATCAAGAAGAAGGTAAAAGGGACTTACTTTTAAGTAAGAAATCAAAAGGAAGTAGCTATCTTCCAAGAACTCTTCACACGGTGGAGAAAGAAAAAAATCTGTCTGAGGGAGTTTTGAAGTAAGAAAAATGATAAAGGGAGAAAAGATTTCACCAAAGTCAGCAGAGTAAAAAAAAATAAAACAAAAGAAGTCACCCCTTTAAATAGAAGGATGCATGCCTCTTGAAGGACGTCAAGTTGGTATGAATCCATAAAATGAATCATGCGTCAAGCCTTCATTAGCTCAACAACTGACTGATGGTCTCCATATTTAATGCGTCCCTGCAGAGACGGGCGGCGTCAGAAGTGACGTCTGCGTAGATTTCAAAAATTTCATCATTTGTTCGATAATTTTTTTGTCTGAAAAATCACGCACAGATATTTGATTTAAAAATAGCTCTTCACATCTCCGACCATTTAGAATGCTAAGATAAATACTCCCATAGCCTGACCAGAGCTCGGACTAGGGAGTAGGGATGTATCTCCTAGGAGTAAATTGGAATGGACTAATGATGTATAAAGATACAAGCCCATTATGACCCATCATATCCATATCAGTGCCTCTTAAGCGACCTAATTATTGTGGTTTGCTCGGCCTTTGGTCGGCAAATGTCTATCCCAACCTCTGGTCAGAGGCTATTTGTCCGATCTCTCGTCAGTATGTTCTTGATCCGAATTCTAGATGGAAAAGATTTGGTTCGATTTTTGGTCGAAAAACTACCAGTCCCAACTCCTAGTTGACATGCCACACTCTTTGATCTCTCCTCGGAAGTAGATTGATCAGGCTCAGATTTAAAAGACAGATGCCATCTGGCCATAACTGTCAATACTACTAGGCCATAGCTGTCAACACCATCTGGATGTAACCGGCTGATCCTGAGAATCTTTCAGGCATAGTCATCTGATCCTAAGAATCACAACTAAATAATCGTATCAGATTCGATCAGTCAGTCTATCAAAAATGGTTGCACAGCTGTCTCCTCTATAAATACTCACCCTGAGGATTCAAGTAAGTAACCTATCTCAGAGAGCTAAAACTCTGCTTCTCTGTTTGCGTATTTTGACTTGAGCGTTGGAGGATTCTTGTCGAAGCACAATCTTCCGGTCCAGACTTTTTTGCAGGTTGCTCTAGCGCTATGCTTCTCAATTTTTTGGCATCAACCAAAAATAAGCCGCAACAGGGTTCATGAAACACATGGAAATCCTCATATTTTCTTTTGCTTAGGTCTAGTTTTGTGACTGTCACATCCATAACAGATGCTAACACTACCTGGAAAACCTATAGAATGTTATTAAAGTTACCATCATCCTTTTACTGCAAATTCTAAAATTCCTTTTGACACCTACGTGGTAGGCACTTCACATCAAAGCAGAAACTTTATGCTTTTGTTTAGAAAAATTGAATTAATTGTGCATTATCTAAGCCACGTTATAAGTGATGTCGAAGAATGGTAAATGATCTGAATGGCTTAAGCTTGGCTCAAAAAAAGCTTTATTCAAACTTGGCTAGAAGCTACAGGAACTAAATGTTGCCCAGCTATGCAACCCAAGAGGGGGGGGTGAATTGGGTTTCTAAAAATTTTAAGCCCAACAGATTACTTATGAAGAACAAAATAAAGACTTTAAATCAATATTAATTACCTAAAGTAGTATTGCAAGGATATAATAAAGAAATAAGATAAAGCGATAAAGCACACCACAAACACAAGGATTTATAGTGGTTCGGTGCTAACCTTGCACCTACATCCACTCCCCAAGATCCTACTTGAAAATTTCAATCCACTATCCTTTGTATTCAACCCGAATACAAAACGTCGGAAACTCCGACACTAGCTATACCAAGCTAGATCACTTGTTTCCCGGGTACAAGTAAACCCAAAACACTCCGATTTCAGGTTCGGATCAACCTTTCCTTGTTTTGGAAATCCTCCAAAAACAAGAACAAAAACTCACAAAGAGTTAGAAAATTTTGAGCACAGATTAATACAATAACAGCTCCTTAAATGAGCGAATATAACAATAAAAGCTTTACTCAAATGAAGAACCCCTTTTTCGGATTTTCTCAAAGTGGATGAACGCTTGAATGCTTGAGAAGAGGTTGATTGTTGATTGAAGATCTCTTGAAAGCTTTGAAACGATCTCTAGATCAAGGTTGAAACAATAGGCGTGAAGGATTCTCTCCTTGAAAGATCTTGCTTTTCTCTTTCACAATCTCTTTGGTAAATTGTGGATCCTCTCTCTTTTTCTTTTTGGATTTTTCGTTGATCTCAGGCTTTTTCTTGCAAATTTTGGATCCTCTCTTCTGTTCTTCTCTCTTTGATCTGCCGATTGATCTTTTTCTTCACTTATGTTTCTCTCCAATTTGATCTGCTATTTAAACTGTAATTTCTTTCACCATTTCAAGCATTTTGTAGCATTAGAAGCAAGAGAAAACAATTTAGGTAGATAAAGAGCCGTTAGAGCAATTTTAGGAAGCATAAATGGCAATTAAAATGGGTAAAAAAATAGCCGTTGCTGATATTTTCCGTCGCAGGGGTCGACTCATGAGTCGACTCATGCATCAGGAGTCGACTCATGAGTCGACTTCTGTTGCACAGACCAGAAGGTCTGATTTCTGGATTTTTCGGCTCAAATCAGCAGAGGTCGACTCATGAGTCGACTCATGCCTTGTGGGTCGACTCATGAGTCGACTCACAGGTCGTGCCAAGTCAAAAATCCAGCGTGCCATGGGAATTTCTTGCGTGCCATTCAGCTCATAGTGCCATGAGTTGACTCATGAGTCGACTCATGCACTTCAAACCTTCATAACTTCAAAAATATAAGTCCAAACACAATAAAATTTTCACCAATAGATTTCAAATCATTTGTTCTACCAAATGATACTATCAAATCAGAATTTTAATGAAATTATGATTTTGCCCTTGAAGAGCATAAGGACTTTTTTATTTTAAAATTATTTGTATCCCTTCAATCTGCTTTGTAATCATCAAAATAATCTAGGAGCAACAATCTCCTCCTTTTTGATGATGACAAAACATTTGAACAAAAATATTTATGTTAATGCATTAATTTCAAAAGAATCCATTATAGGTGTATATGCTTGAAAAGAGTATGATTCTTTTGGCATGTAATATAAATGCAAAAATAGTTTGTCCATTTTCTTAAAGATTTGAAAAGGGTATTAGATCATTTTGAGTTTAAGATATATCAGAGCAAGAGAAGATAAATAACTTTTACAATGTATCAGAGCAAGAAAAATAATTTTTACAATGATATCAGAAAAGATTTTACAATGTATCAGAGCAAGAAAATTTTATAATATATCTGAGAAAATTTTACACTGTATTAGAGCAAATGTCAGAAAAAATTTCACACTGTATCAGAGTAAATGTTATAATATATCAGAGAAACTTTCTCACTGTATCAGATCAAATTTTATCATGTATCAGAGCAAGTTAAAAGAAATTTTAAGGTGTATCAGAGTAAATCAAATTTCTTAAGTTGTATCAAGGTAAATAAAGTTTCAAAAGATGTATCAGAGCAAGTTTGAATTTTGAAATATATCAGAGCATAAAAAAAATACTTATTTGCATTGTACTTATGATTTTGCTTTTGATGGATGGCTTTTTGTTTAAGTTCTGTCTGATACCAAATTTCGATACCAAATTTCTCAAAGTTTTGTTTAATTTCTCCAATATTTGTTTCCCAATATTTTTTTTTTTAATCTTCCAATTTTTGTTTAATTTCTCAAGTTTGGTTTAATCTTTCAATTCTTGTTTTTGTTTAATTTCTCCAGTTTGGTTTAATCTTTCAATCTTTGTTTTTCTTTAATTTCTCTCCCTTTTTCTCATAATTTAGGGTTTTGCTTTTTTTTTTTTTTAATTTCAATTTTTGTTTTTGTTTAATTTCTCCCCCTTTTTGACATCATCAAACATAGTTAACTCTTCCTTTTTCTGAAACATTCTTTAATTTCTTCCCCTTTAGAGTTTTTCACAGATGTTTGCTCCCCCTTAATATAACAATTATCAACAGCAAACAATAACAAGGAGAAGACAATATTTCCACAAGAAGAAAATATATAACCAAAATATGATCGATATCATTACAAAGAGGTAGAAATATAGGTAAAAGATGATTCCATTAATATCATAATTGTTTCAATACATAAAATTCAACCAGCTAAATGTCAATACATGGCCCCAAGGTATAGATCCTAGAACAAGACACTAACACCTAGGATCTAGTAAAGATCAAGATAAGTCAATGATCGGAGTCATCAGATATAGGGTGAGGAGATGATGGATCAGAAGTACGTCCTCTACCCCGTCTGCCTCTGCCACGAGCAGGAGAACGAGATGAACTGGGTGGCTGAGAACGCTGAGATGCTAGGGCTGATACCATGAGTCTAATAGAATCAAGTACGTTCAGTGCTCTGGAAACAGATTGAAGTAGAGCAGTGAACTGGGTGGTAGCATGCTCACTCGATCCTCGGATTTCTTTCCTCAGTAATTCATATCCACCTTCTAGTGCTCCTCTGAGCCTGCCAGCCTCTGCAGTGAGGTCTGTGACCTCAATAGTAGACTCCTGTGGCTGGGGATGGGCCAATGCAAGGACTTGCCCCTGCAAGTCAAGAACTCTGCCAGTCAGTCTCCAGACTGTGTCCTCAAGCTGCTGTATCCTGACGGACTGATCTGAAATCATCTGAAATACAGTGGAGATGTGGGGAGTAATGGTCTGATCAGAAGAGGTAGCTCCAGGTGCAAAAGAATACTACTCCACTGGCTAGACAGCAAAGAAGCCACACGCTGAGAAATATGCTCGATCTGATCATCAGCCAGTCTGAACTCTGAATGAGGTGCTCTGCTCTCTGGCTGATACACTGGTGTGGGCATCCTAGAAAACTCAGAAGGGCCAGCCTCAGTATCAGGAATGAACTGGGTATCTGGTGAAGCTGCCCTGAAATCATGTACAGGAGAAGATGGACCTTCTTCTTCTACCTGCCTTCAGTTCTGTCTTCAGCTCTTTCCTCAGCTCTCTCCTCAGCTCTTTCTTCAGAGCCCTTGATCCAACCACCAACAGTCTTTGTAATTCCCATTCGGTGCAGGCTGTGTTGGTTGAAAGTGTCCACATGAGAGAGCTTGGTAGGTGTCTCCCCCTCACAGCTAACTCCAAACCTCCTAAATACTCTAGTAAGGGCCATACCATAAGGCAAGTGTGCCTTGGATCTGTTCAAAGTTTCTCTCATGGCCTCTATCATAAGTGCAGAGAGGTTTAGAGGGGTCTGAGTGATGATATGAAACATGACACATACATCTCTGCCAGATAGTAGATCATGCCTACCACTCCTAGGAAAGAAGAGTTTTGTTACAATCTGATGCAGGACCCTCATCTCAATGGATAATAGCTTTGCTTCCAATTTGTTTAAACTTCCTGAAAAAGTTTCTCCTAAGATAATTCTGATCCCTTCTTCTTTAATTGGGAGTTCCATATATGAGTATCCTTCACTAGGCAACTGAAGTATATCTCCCAATATCCTAGAATCTAAGCATATGTCAATTCCCTTTACAGTTGAAGTTACTGACCCGTTTCCATAATGTAGGTTCTGGTAGAACTCTCTAACAAGGTCAACATAGGTGACTTCCTTAAGAGAGCAATAGAGTTCTCATCCTTGATTTTTGATCTTGGTAGCAAAAGTAAAGCCTTCTTTCTCAAAGAACCGAAAATCTAAATTTTTTTCGGTTTCTACTTTTCTATCAGAAAGAGGATTTACACTGGGACTTATGGAGGATTGAGAGAGACCTTGAGCAGGTACTGAAACTGAAGTGGGAGCAGTTGAAGACTGAGCATGCCTTTTCTTTCGGACAATATCTTCAGGCTCACGGATTGATTTTCTTCTTTGGGGAAGCTTCATCTTTGGAGCCATATCCAATAAAGTAGCAGACAAGAAGACTTGAATTTAGAGGAGGAAGAATCACAAGAGAGTAAAGAGGAATTTTAGTGGAGAAAAGAAGTGGATTTTGAAAGTTCGGTGAAGTGCTAGGGCACGTTCCAACCGCGCCGAGCAATGCGAGAAAGCACGAGAAATCTCTTTTCCAAGGAGGCGATTTTTGATGGAGAGTAGGAGGGAGAATTGCCTCGAGATAAATCCTTGGTTTTGGAGCAAGAAGGAGTTGGAAAGAATGGCTTTCGGAAGGAAGACGATGAGAAGATGAGTCGTCTCACAAACAGGGTTCCCGTTTAAAAACAATGAGCCCGTGGGAAGTTTGTGGGATTTACAAGTTTGCCATTGAGTCGACTCATGGGGGTCGACTCATGAAGTTCAGAAATTCAGGAAAAATGCAAATAAATTCCAAAAAAATTCGAAATTTTGGGAGAAGGAATTTTGCTCAATGATAAGTTTTTAGAGTGATAAATCTGAGCTTTTGGGACCAGGATGGATGTTGAAAATTGAGCTCTAATCAATTCTTTGAAAATTAAGAAATTTTAGGCAAATGGATCTAGAATTCCTAGATTTCTCCTAATTTCACAGAATCTATCCTCACTAAGGGCCTTTGTAAAGATATCGGCTAATTGATTTTCAGTGCAAACATATTCAAGAATTACATTTTTGTTTTGAACATGTTCTCTTATAAAATGATATCTTATTTCAATATGTTTAGATCTTGAGTGTTGAATTGGATTTTTAGATAGATTTATGGCACTTGTGTTGTCACATCTTATTGGTGTTTCATTAAGTTTGATTCTAAAATCTTTGAGTTGTTGCTTAATCCACAAGATTTGAGCACAACAACTTCCGGCTGCAATGTATTCGGCCTCAGCCGTAGACAGTGCCACCGAATTTTGTTTCTTGCTAAACCATGAGATTAGGTTTACTCCAAGAAATTGGCAAGTTTACTTGTGCTTTTTCTATCTAATTTACATCCAGCAAAATCAGCATCTGAATATCCTAACAAATTAATTTGTGAGTCCTTAGAGTACCATAACCCTATAGTTTGTGTACCATTTAAGTATCTAAGGATTCTTTTAACAGCATTCAAATGAGATTCCTTAGGATTAGATTGATATCTAGCACATAAGCAAACACTAAACATGATATCAGGCCTACTTGCAGTTAGATATGATAATGAGCCAATCATACCTCTATAGTATTTTAAGTCTACGCTTTTACCTTCATCATCCTTGTCAAGCTTACATGAGGGACTCATTGGTGTGCCAATTGGTTTGCAGTTCTTCATTCCAAATCTTTTGAGTAGTTCCTTGGTGTACTTGCTTTGGGTGATGGAGATTCCCTCTTTTGATTGTTTGATTTGGAGTCCGAGGAAGAAGGTGAGTTCTCCCATCATGCTCATCTCGAACTCTTCCTGCATAAGCTTAGCAAAGTCTTGACAAAGGGATTCATTAGTAGACCCAAAAATTATGTCATCAACATAAATTTGTATAATTAGCATATCATTTTGATTTCTTTTAATAAATAGGGTTGTATCTACATTGCCTCTTGAAAAACTATTATTTAGTAAAAATTTGCTTAGCCTTTCATACCATGCTCTAGGTGCTTGTTTTAGACCATATAAAGCTTTATTTAATCTAAAGACATGATTGGGAAAAGCATGATTTTCAAATCCAGGGGGTTGTTCTACATATACTTCTTCAGAAATATATCCATTTAAAAATGCACTTTTAACATCCATTTGAAATAGTTTGAATTTCATAAAGCAAGCATAAGCAAGTAGAAGTCTAATGGCTTCTAATCTAGCAACAGGTGCAAAGGTTTCATCAAAATCAATTCCTTCTTCTTGATTATATCCCTTAGCAACCAGTCTTGCTTTATTTCTAGTTACATTTCCATGCTCATCTAATTTGTTTCTAAAGACCCATTTTGTGCCAATTATAGAATAATCTTTAGGTCTTGTTACTAAGGTCCAAACATTATTTCTTTCAAATTGATTAAGTTCTTCTTGCATAGCATTAATCCAGTTATGATCATTTTCAGCTTCTTCAAAAGTTTTAGGTTCAAGTTGAGATACAAATGCACAATGATTAAGTACATCTCTAAGTGAAGAATGGGTTTTTACCCCATGCATAGGATCACCAATTATTAACTCCTTAGGGTGGTTGTGAACATACCTCCATTCCTTGGGTAAGTCATTTGTACCTTGAGGTTGTTCTTGAATTTCTTCACCTTTCTCATTTTGTTTGTCTTCTTGATCCTTGTCTTCTGGAGTTGCTGAGTCTTTCAGAGTGATCTTCTTCATACCTTCTATTAGTGGATCTGCATCATCAACACCCTCATTCTTTCTTGAAGGAAGATCGTTAGATTCATCAAAGACAACATGTATGGACTCCTCAACTACTAAAGTTCTTTTGTTGAAAACTCTAAATGCTTTACTAGTGGAGGAGTAACCTAGAAAGATTGCTTCATCTGATTTTGCATCAAATTTATCAAGTTTTTCTTTGCCATTATTTAATACAAAATATCGGCAACCAAAAATATGAAAATATGCAATATTTGGTTTTCTTCCTTTCCAAAGTTCATAGGGGGTTTTCTTTAAAAATTATCTAATTAAAGCACGATTTAAAATGTAACATGCTGTGTTAATAGCTTCCGCCCAAAAATATCTTGGAAGGTTGCTTTCACAAAGCATGGTACGGGCCATTTCTTCTAAGGTTCTGTTTTTCCTTTCAACTACCCCATTCTGTTGGGGTGTCCTAGGAGCAGAGAAGTTATGGCCAATTCCATTTTCATCACAAAAATTTTCAAAATCTTGATTTTCAAATTCAGTTCCATGATCACTTCTAATATTTTGAATTGAAAACCCTTTTTCATTAGAGACTTTTCGATGAAATTTCGTGAAAATTTGAAAAGTTTCATTTTTGTGAGCTAAAAAGAAAACCCAAGTAAAACGAGAGTAATCATCTATTATTACAAATCCATATCATTTTCCTCCTAGACTAGTGGTTCTAGTTGGTCCAAATAAATCCATATGTAAGAGCTCTAAAGGTCTAGAAGTTGAAACAGTGTTTTTGGATTTAAATGATACTCTAGTTTGTTTACCTAATTGGCATGCATCACAAATTCTATCCTTTTCAAAGTTCAGTTTTGGCAAACCGAGAACTAAATCTTTTTAATTAATTTTGAGAGAGAATGCATGCTAATGTGTGCAAGTCTACGATGCCACAGCCAACTAGTCTCATTTATTTTAGCATTTAAGGAAACTAGGCATTGCATGTCTAATTTAGTTAAATCATTCAAGTCTACCATATAAACATTGCCATGCCTATGTCCTATAAATTTAATGCCATCGTTAATAGGACTCGTCACAATGCAAACAGATGATTCAAAACTTACTTTATACCCTTTATCACAGAATTGACTAATGCTAAGTAAGTTATGCTTTAAACCTTTAACCAATAAAATATTCTCAATGTATTTGGAGGGAGTGATACCAATGTTACCTATCCCGATGATCTTTCCTTTGCCATTATCTCCAAAGGTGACCATCCCTCCATCCTTAGCATCAAGCGTGATGAATTGTGATTCATCACCAGTCATGTGTCTCGAGCATCCGCTGTCAAGATACCATTTTCTGTTTCCTTCTTGGGATGCTAGACACACCTGCAAGCAAAGGTCACGTTTCTGTCTTAGGTACCCAAGCTTTCTTGGGTCCTTTCAGGTTAGTCAGAATGGTTCCTTTTGGAACCCATATTTTCTTTGTGTTTGCATATTTGTTAATAAGACATGTGTATGATTTATGTCCTATTCTTCCACATTTAAAACAAGTAATATTTGTAGACTTGTTACTTGAATAATTTACATAAATATCCTTCAGAAATTTTTGTTTCTTCAGGGGTTTATAACCAAGTCCAGCCTTATCATATATAGCTTTCTGATTTTCAAGGATCATATTTAGTTTGTTTGAACTTAAGGTGAACTTATCTACTATAGATTTCAGCTTGTTCATTTCATCCTTTAAGTTTTGATTTTCTTGAATCAAGGTGAATTTTTCAATTGAAAGATTTTCAGCTTGTTTCACTAAGGACTGATTTTCCAATTTCAGCTCTTTGTTTTTCTTCCCTAGTTTCTTTAATTCATCAATTGAATCATAGAATGCTTCATGCAATTCTTCAAAAGTAAATTCACTAGTGGATTCAGAAGTTACCTCATTTTCATGTGCCATCAGGCACAGATTGGCTTGTTCTGTTGAGGTTTCCTCGTCGGAGCTTGAGTCATCACTCGCACTCCAGGTCGCCATCATTGCCTTCTTTTTGAACTTCTTTGGACCTTTCTTCAATTGTGGACATTCGGATCTGAAATGTCCTGGCTTCTTGCACTCGTAGCATATAGGGGGTTGATCTTTCTCCTTTTCTTTGCTTTGATCCCCTTTTGTGAATTTCTTTCTCATCCCCTGTTTCCTTTTTCTTAGAAACTTCTTAAATTTCGGGTGATGAGAGCCATCTCTTCATCCTGATCTTCATCTTCAGAGTCATCCATTTCATAATCAGGCGAAGTTGTGGATTTGAGGGCAATGGTTCTTTTCTTTTTGACTTCATCCTCTTGATGTTGCTTCATGCTAAGTTCATGAGTCATCAAGGATCCAAGAAGCTCTTCTAGAGGTAGAGTGTTCAAGTCCTTTGCTTCTTGGATGGCAGTCACCTTGGCTTCCCAAGTTCTTGGCAGTGACCTGAGAATCTTCCTTACAAGTTCACTGTTAGTATAAGATTTGCCAAGACTCTTTAAACCATTGATTATATCAGTAAAACGAGTAAACATAGCAGTTATGGACTCATCATGCTCTATTTTGAACAATTCATATTTATGTACAAGCATGTTTATTTTAGACTCTTTTACTTGATTTGTTCCCTCATGGGTTACTTCTAACCTATTCCATATTTCTTTAGCAGATGCACAAGTAGAAATGCGATTAAATTCACTTGCATCTAGTGCACAATAAAGAACATTCATGGCTTTGGCATTTAATTGTGCCAATTTCTTGTCAACCTCATCCCATTCTTTCTCGGGTTTGGTTGATTCCTCACCATCTATAATCTTGGTGGGTGTGTGAGGACCATTCACTATGATACTCCACATATCATAGTCGAGTGCTTGTATGAAAATCTTCATCCGAGCTTTCCAATAGGTGTAATTAGACCCATTGAAAAGTGGAGGTCGGTTTGTTGATTGCCCCTCGGCTAGAGAAGTACCAACATGGGTTGCCATAGATCTTTGGCTCTTTGATTATTAGATCAAAGAAGGGCTAGAGCACCGGCTCTGATACCACTTGTTGCCCAGCTATGCAACCCAAGAGGGGGGGGTGAATTGGGTTTCTAAAAATTTTAAGCCCAACAGATTACTTATGAAGAACAAAACAAAGACTTTAAATCAATATTAATTACCTAAAGCAGTATTGCAAGATATAATAAAGAAATAAGATAAAGCGATAAAGCACACCACAAACACAAGGATTTATAGTGGTTCGGTGCTAACCTTGCACCTACATCCACTCCCCAAGATCCTACTTGGGAATTTCAATCCACTATCCTTTGTATTCAACCCGAATACAAAACGTCGGAAACTCCGACACTAGCTATCCCAAGCTAGATCACTTGTTTCCCGGGTACAAGTAAACCCAAAACACTCCGATTTCAGGTTCGGATCAACCTTTCTTGTTTTGGAAATCCTCCAAAAATAAGAACAAAAACTCACAAAGAGTTAGAAAATTTTGAGCACAGATTAATACAATAACAGCTCCTTAAATGAGCGAATATAACAATAAAAGCTTTACTCAAATGAAGAACCCCTTTTTCAGATTTTCTCAAAGTGGATGAATGCTTGAATGCTTGAGAAGAGGTTGATTGTTGATTGAAGATCTCTTGAAAGCTTTGAACGATCTCTAGATCAAGGTTGAAACAATAGGCGTGAAGGATTCTCTCCTTGAAAGCTCTTGCTTTTCTCTTTCACAATCTCTCTGGTATATTGTGGATCCTCTCTCTTTTTCTTTTTGGATTTTTCGTTGATCTCAGGCTTTTTCTTGCAAATTTTCGGATCCTCTCTCTTCTTCTTCTCTTTTGATCTGCCGATTGATCTTCTTCTTCACATTTTTCTCTCCAATTTGATCTGCTATTTAAACTGTAATTTCTTTCACCATTTCAAGCATTTTGTAGCATTAGAAGCAAGAGAAAACAATTTAGGTAGATAAAGAGCCGTTAGAGCAATTTTAGGAAGCATAAATGGCAATTAAAATGGGCAAAAAAAATAGCCGTTGCTGACATTTCCCATCGCAGGGGTCGACTCATGAGTCGACTCATGACATGAGTCGACTTCTGTTGCACAGACCAGAAGGTCTGATTTCTGAATTTTTCGGCTCAAATCAGCAGAAGTCGACTCATGAGTCGACTCATGCCTTGTGGGTCGACTCATGAGTCGACTCACAGGTCGTGCCAAGTCAAAAATCCAGTGTGCCATAGAAATTTTTGCGTGCCAATCAGCTCACAGTGCCATGAGTTGACTCATGAGTCGACTCATGCACTTCAAACCTTCATAACTTCAAAAATATAAGTCCAAATATAATAAAATTTTCACCAATAGTTTACAAATCATTTGTTCTATCAAATGATACTATCAAATTAGAATTTTAGTGAAATTATGATTTTGCCCTTGAAGAGCATAAGGACTTTTTCATTTTAAAATTATTTGTATCCCTTCAATCTGCTTTGTAATCATCAAAATCAATCTAGGAGCAACAATATGTAAAATATACTATATGTAAAAAGAATCTAAATTATGCACTTATAATACACTCTTGTGCATCCACATCAATGACACCTTGCTTTGAAGTATGTATTCTAATAAATATGCTTAGTTGATCTAAAGAGAAAGAAAATTATTTCTCTTCGGATAGCCCGGACTGCATCTAAAATTTTTTTATTAATCTACATGAATAATGATCAAATTCTTAATTGATTAGCACTGAAATTAGAGATCAGATCTCTAAAAATCTGAAATAATTCTTCGTGGAGGCCTGGATGTGTAGACCCTCTACTTCGCATACATGTCAGATACCGCAGCAAAGCGGGATGAACTCCGATCAAATCACCTTCGCAATCCAATCAAACGAGGAAAAAGAGGTGTTGGTGTGTCACCTCACATTAGCAAGGAGGATGCCCATAAGAGAGCCTATGGCAAGGGAAGAGAGGCGGCACCAAAGGAAAGAGGCCAAGGAGAAGAAGAAGGGCTTCCCTCTTCTCACGCCTCTCTCTCACTTTCTCTCTTCTCTTAAACTGATTTGTTTGCTATGTATCCATAGGTAGAGACCCTCTCTATTTATAGATGAATCTCATGACTCAATAAGTATAGGACTCCTAACTCAAACATGTTTTAAATTAGTCCAATACCCATGAAAGAAGGACTCCTATATGAGATAGAATTGTCATCACATATGACAATCAAATTGCACCCAATCCCTCACCCACATGGGATGTCCACAATGAGGAAGCTTTCAAGTGTTGGTCAGCCCATAAGAGAGAAGAATCCCAGTGCAAGAAGGATTTTTTATATCTTATCCAAAATGGATCCGATTCGAATCTAATTCGAAGCTGATTCGAAATAATTTTGAAAGGCTGTCAATCTCAAACTTTTTAAGACTTTTGTACCAAGTCTAACTTAGATTTTAGATCCAATTAAATATAATTAATTTAGATCTAATCTAAAATTTATTAGTATTTAAATCTAATCTTTCATATGCTCTATGGATCATAGATCAGAAACAGTTTATCCCCAGGATCGAACCTGAACCTCATGTATAATGCTAGCTGGACATAGTCAACTCTTCAATCCTGTTTGATCCATAACTTAATTCTCAATCAAGTTAGCTTATATGTTCAATCAAGTCAAGTACTTTCAAATTAGATATATAAATATAGGTCAATACTTTCTTATGGTGTCTGACTTGTATGTGTGACTCCATAGGTTCAAACACTAAGCCGGTAGCACAGGAACCGATTCTTGTACTAATCGAGATACTATTTAGTAATGATTCATGATGTCCAGATAGATTGAATTATCGTAAAGAAATATTTCAGAATCCATACACATGGTTACTGCATAATTCATCCTTTTGACCTTCAATGCTCTAGGATGGTCTCAGATTAACTATCAATCGAGATTATTTTATCCATATTATATTTTAACCTTTCAAATCTATCTTATGGATTATCTTGATCAAGACTTTACTAAATTGAAATACAGCGATACATTAACTTCAATAATCTGGAGGGGTCAATTCTATCTTGATCCACACACAGACTTCGTAAGTACTTGATTGTACCCAGTAGCCTTCCATCATTGCATTAGAAATCTAAATAGTCCGGCACCAAAGCACAGTGAGTTGCTTGTAAGTCACTATAGTGATCTCAGGTCTGAAGGACACTTATATCCATGTGCTTCATGAGCAGTTAGCAGAATGCTCAACAGGTGAGTCATCTGTTTAGTGACGATGTACTCCTACATCTCACCTGTATGCCATACCAGTGTCACCACACTCCTCGATTAAGAGGACAACCAATCCGTATGGCATACAACGACCTCCATTCGATAAACGTCATCGTCTTGTAACAATGTATCATTTGATCGCAAACATGTTTAAAAATTATACGATAAATCCTCTCTTTATCGTACAGTAACATAGTTCTAAGGACTTCATTGCAATACAAGAGTTCAAGGAAGATTTAACTTTGTGATGAAAAAATATAAGAATAACTTTTATTCATTTATCAATAATTCATATACAAAGAAGAATTCAATTGTCACACAATTAATTTTAGGACATAATTTTCAACAACTCCCACTTGGACTAAAGCCAATCGGACAAGTATCTTATACCCATCTTTCATTTGAAGTCATTAAACTCTTTGATCCTGAGAGCTTTAGTGAAGGGATCGGCTAAGTTCTTCTTTCTGTCGATCTTCTGAAGCTCGACGTCACCTCGATTCATAATTTCTCGCATCAGATGATAGCGGTGCGAACATGCTTGATGCGATGGTGCGACTTTAGTTCCTTAGCCTGAGCTATAGCACTGGAGCTGTCACAGTACAACAGGACAGGGCCATCAATAGAAGGTGTAACTCCTAGCTTGGTGATGAATTTTTGCAACCACACTGCCTCCTTTACAGCATCCGATGTAGCATTGTATTCCGCTTCGCATACAGAATCGGCTATTGTATGTTGCTTGAAACTCTTCCAGCAAACAACTCCTCCATTCTGAGTAAATACGTAAACCGACACGCTTCTGCTGTCATCACAATCTGATTGAAAACTAAAATCAGTATATCCCATAAGTTTCAAATTAGTGTTTCCATAGATAAGCCATTGATCTTTAATATTTCTTAAATACCTAAGAATTACTTTCACAATCTTTCAATACTTCTCACCTGGATCAAACTGGTACCTACTCATAATCCCTAGTGAATAGACTACATCCCGTCTCGTACATATCATAGCATACATAATAGATCCTACTATCGAAGAATATGGTATTCTACTCATTCGCTCTCTCTCTTCAAGAGTTATCGGACAATCTTTCTTGAAAAGAGTAATTTCATGACCTATCGAAAGATAGTCTTTCTTGAAATTATCTATATTAAACCGCTTCAACAAGGTATCGATGTACGTGGATTGGGACAATCCAAGCAATCTCTAGATCTATCCCTATAGATCTTTATCCTTAGGATGTAGAATGCTTCTCCCAAATTTTTCATGAAAAACTATGATGATAACCACAGCTTCACACTTTGTAAAACCTAGGATATCATTTTCTAGTAATAGTATGTCATCCACATATAGCACAAGGAAGATGACTACAGAATCGAAAGTCCACTTGTAGACGCAAAGCTCTTCCCCATTTCTAACAAAGCTATATGTTTTGATCACCTTATCAAAATGCATGTTCCAACTCCTAGACATCTGCTTAAGTCCATAAATAGACCTATTCAGCTTGCACACTTTCGACTCATCTATGGATGTGAACCCTTCAGGTTGTATCATATACACCTCTTCTTCCAGCTTTCCGTTAAGGAAAGCAATTTTGACATCTATTTATCAGATCTCATAATCTAAGTGTGCAGCGATAGCAAGCATAATCTGAATGGACTTGAGCATTACTACAGAAGAGAACGTCTCATCATAGTCAATACCATAATGCTGACGGTAACTCTTGGCAACTAGATGGGTTTTATAGATCTCTACCTTTTCATCTGCTCCTTTTTTTCTTTTAAAAATCTATTTACACCCTATGGGTATTATCCCTTCGGATGGATCAACTAGTATTCATACACCATTGATCTTCATGGACACCATCTCGAATTTCATGGCCTCAAGCCATTTCTGAGAGTCGGACCTTTGCATGGCCTCCATATAGGTGATCGGATCCTCATCATTCTCATCAAGTTCAATGGGATCACCATCCTGGATCAAGAAACTATAGTATCTGTCTGACTGACACGATTTTCTACTGGATCTCCTTAATGGCACCTCTACTAGCTCCAGATTTGATTCTCCAATCAAATCTAATTCTACGTGTGTCGGTCCTTCCACCTCATGAACTTTATCAAGTTTAATTTTACGGGTATTAGCTCCTTCACCAAGGAACTCCTTTTCCAAAATGACTGTTCGACTGCTGATAAACACCTTTTGTTCTGCAGCGAGGTAGAAGTAGTACCCTTTAATTTTTTTTATGTATCCTATGAACAAGCATCTATCGAACTTAGATCCAAGCTTATCTATCTTTAAATGCTTGACATAAGCTGGACACCTCCAGACCCTAAAATGTGAGAGTACCAACTTACGTCCAGTCTATATCTCATATAGAGTTTTATCGACAGACTTGCTTGGCACCTTATTCAAAATGTAACAGATAGTTTCTAGAATATATCTCCAAAAGAAGATTGGCAGACTTGCAAAGCCCATCATGGATCGGATCATGTCTAACAAGATTCGATTTCTCCTCTCAGACACCCTGTTATGTTGTGGTGTTCCAGAAGGGATCCACTGTAAGAGAATCCTATTCTCTTTCAGATATATCAAAAATTCACTGGTGAGATATTCACCACCTCGATTTGATCGAATAGTTTTAATATTTTTTTTAATCTGTTTCTCTACTTCAGCATGAAATCATTTGAACATTTCAAATGATTCTGACTTATGCTTCATAAGATAGACATACTCATACCTTGATAGATCATTTGTAAATGTAATGAAGTAGTAGTATCCTCCTCTGGCACTTATATTTACAAGTCCACATACATCAGTATATATTAGACTTAGGACATCACTGGCTCTTTCACCTTTTTTCTTAAAAGATGACTTAGTCATCTTACCAAATAGATAAGATTTACAGGTAGGCAATGATTCACAATCATCTATCTCAAGGATACATTCTTTGATTAATCTGTCAATCTTATTCTTGTTCACATGACCAAGCCTATAATGCCAAAGATAGGATTCACTAATATTATCTAATCTAGGATATTTGCTGGCTGTATATATTATACCAACAGATCGTGATATTATGTGTATGCCATGTTTTAATTGTTTATGTATAATTATAGTATCATTTATAATGATATCATAAAAATCATTCTTTATTATAAATTTGAAATCAAATTTGGCCAAAAGGCCTATAGAGATGATATTCATCAAAAAAGAGGGACAATAATGACAATCATCTAACATGACACTACTGGACTCGAAGACAAGCTGTAAAGTTTTCAAGGTCAGAATTGGAACAAGGCTTCCATCTCCAGCATTAAGGAACCGTTCATCCTCTATAAACTTTCTACTTACCTGTAGTCTCGGTAATGAATTACATATATTAATTGAACTTCCAGTATCCAATACCTAGGTAGTAGTATTACAAATAGAAAAATTACAAGGAGTTATCATATAAGTACCTTATGAAGCAACCGTTTGCTTCTTTCTCTTGTTCTTAGGCCTGTTTGGATCAAGGATGGCTATATAAGCAGGATAATTTCTTTTTCAATGACCTAACTTCTTACAGAAAAAGTATTCTACCTGACTCTTATCAATTTTTGATGATTTGTTCTGCTTAGGATCGGCCGCACAAGATTTCTGTATCTATTTCTTCTTTCCTCTTCTAAAGGATTGATGCCCTATAGATGATCCTCCCACTAAATTCACTGGCTCCTTTTGGAGCTGGTGATCCTTCTCAAAAGTCTGCAGCAACCCTAGCAAACTATGGTAGTTCACTGCAGGCTCATCATTCTATAATGATTGAGAAAGAATAGGTAGGATTTCGATTGCGAATTGAGGATAGTATCTTTGCCTAATGTTCATGCAACAAAAAGCCAAATTTGCTAAGGCGTTCAATCTGCTCAATCATGTATAATACATGATCAGTGACTGAAGCCCCCTCTCACATACGGATATTGAATACTGTGCAGGAGGTGTTGTATCTCTCCACATCCTCAGGAGTGCCGAAGGACTCATTCAATATTTGAATGATCTCCTCTGGCTATGTATCCTCGAACTTACAGCTAAGCTCGTCGTTCATAGCTATCCTCATCACACAATGCATAATCATGCAATCATTGAGCCACTTCACATAAGTATCTCTTACGGTATGAGGAGCGTTAGCTATAGGTTCTTCAAGTACCTCATCCGTAAAGATATATAAAATCCTCTCATGCTCTAAAACGATCTTCAACTTTCGATACCAGCTATCGAAGTTAGGTCCGATGAACTTGCCACTGTCCAACAGTGAACAAAGGGATAGTATGCTAGCCATAATTGAAAAAAATATAAACATATTAGTATATGAATTATTTTTTAATCTTAAAGATATGGACTTTAGTCTAAAGGTTCTCCCATTATTTTTATAAATTGATAGCCTCTACCTCCAACTCGAGGAATTATACTAATTTCTTAGTGGGTACTAGAATCTACATAGACTGCATTCAGGCTCGAGTGTAGCTTGACCAACACTAATGCATCCATGGGTAGGTTCATAACTAATTATTTCTCCAAACAACTTCTAGCAATTAAGTTTTGCTCTAGACAGCCCTTCAACAAGTGTGGGGCGTCTCTACTGAAAATCCTGATTAGGTCCAATTATTAACATGACAACATCAAGTACATCCAACAAACAGATGTCTAAGCTCGAGTGTGGCTTGACCAACCTGAGCATTGATCTGAAGGTACATCATGATAGTCATATGATGAATGACAATTTCAATACGTAATAGACATTAGGCGTGTGGTGCCTTCAATGCCTATTTGGAATATTGGACTCATTATCACGTACCTTAATGGAAGGCTATGACTAAGTTATTTCATAACTCTATCATTTATTGGATCTAATAATTTAAAAAATTTGATTTCATTGATCTGAGAATAAGAGAAAAAGATGACCTGCAAGCTGCAAATCTTCTCACTAACTTCACCAAGTCATATAGAGGTTTAAACACAAGCTAGTCGAAAGATACCTAAATCAGTTACACAAGTTCACCTTAATGGCATGGGTCTGCATGAATCGACTAGTGACCTAATCAAAACATAATCTACCATATCGGCGAGGTAAGTGAGATCAGTGGGAGGGATGTGTCCTTAACTCACCGTAGATGTATCTAGGTAAATAGCTCCCAATTAAAAATCACTTGATCAAATCTACCAAAGTTATTTTAGACACTAACTGGTTAATTAGTTTTGATTTGGTCCACCAGAAGATTTAGACTCAATTATGGAGCCATGATCATGGTCTATTTATTAGGGTCAACCACATGGATTTGATCAAACTTCAACTATTGAGATTGATTTAGAGAAATACTAACCTAATCTAATTCAACACTTGATTAGATTTAATCAATTTCTCTACTTGATCCATATATATTTCTAACCTTAGGTCTAATCCATTAGAAGGATCTGATTCAAGCTAATCCTTTGCCCATTAATTTATATGGTGTCTTAATGATCTTCAATTCTCAAATCTAGATCATTCAAACTTAATTCAAAATTAAGTGTGTGAAACGTGTGTTTCAATCTGTAGAACTATTCTACCAGGATTTTAGGTAAAGCATACATATGTTTCAATTCATAAAAATAAACTCATAGTATGTTTAATAATTAAACATACATAGATATGATCTAAATTTCATATATACATCTCATGCATCATGATAACTTTTAGATCAATATCGATTACATCTTATGTAACATGCTATTCAGATCTAAAATAATTTTATATATAAATTTTATCTTATTATAATAAATTATAAATCACTTTAGATCTAATCTAAATATATTTATGATTAAAATAATTTATAAGAATCTATTTATTTTTTTTCTTCATGAAATCAGATCACAACGACACCCCTACACGTCATAAGAGAATCCATCGAATAGGTAAAAGAGAGATTAATCTTTTTAATCTCCTATGACTAGATGGTTTGATGATCTCATTAATCCGAGGACTAGACTACTAAGATCTGAAGTCTAATTTCATATGTAATCACATCAACATGCGATTATTGACAAAACTATTTTATGTCATGAATATATCTTTGATCTTATCAATAATATTCTTCATCTAATTCAATTAGATTCAATGCATTATATACATCATATCAGATCTAAAATATATCTTATACTGATTATAAAATATCAATTTTAGATTTAATATCATAAAAAAAATTAATTAGATGTAAACATGAATATATAAAAAATAAATTTTTGATAAAATCTATTTTCATGTGGTGCTGAATTCCGATAGGATTCAGATCTAAATATCCATGAAAACGGATCTAATTTAGATCTGAAATAAATCTCACTTTATAATAAAAATAATAATATTAAAATTTTATTAAAATAAATTTAAAATAAATTTTAATTCATATTGTTATTTTATTAAAAATTCAGCAATAACAAAATTCTATTATAACAAACTTATAACAACCTTAATCAACAATTGATTAGGCTCATCTAATCTAATCAAAATCACATCAAAAATTTTATATAAATAGATTTAAATTAGATTTAATATTTAACATTAAATTTTAATTATATATAATATATAATTAATTTAAAAAAATTAATTATGCATGCATGAATCAAAAGCCTGCTCTGATACCAATTGAAGAGAAGGAAAACCGTTTCTCTTCAGATAGCCCAAATTGCATCTAAAATTTTTTTATTAATCTATATGAATAAAGATTCAATTTTTATCTGATTAGTAATAGAACTAGAGATCAAATCTCTAAAATCTGAAACAATCCTTCACAAAGGTCTGGATGTGCAGACCCTCTACTTCACATACACGCTAGATGTCGTAGAAAAGTGGGATAAACTCTAATCAAATTACCTTCACAACCCAATCAAATGAGGAAAGAGAGGTGCTGGTGTGACACCTCATACTAGTAAAAAGGATGCCCACAAGAGGGCCCACAGCAAAGGAGGAGGGGCAGCACCAAAGGGGAGAGGCCAAGGAGAAGAAGAAGGGCTTCACTCTTCTCACGTCTCTCTCTCTCTTTCTCTCTTCTCTCAATCTGATTTGTTTACTATGCATTCATAGGTAGAGACCCTCTCTATTTATAGATAAATCTCATGATCCAATAAGTATAAGACTCCTAACTCAAACATGCTTTGAATCAGTCCAATACTCATGAAAGAAGGACTCCTACATGAGATTGAATTGCCATCACATATAACAACCAAATTGCATCCAATCCCTCACCCACATAGGACGCCCACAATGAGGAAGCTTTCAGGTGTTGGTCAGCTCATAAGAGAGGAGAATCCTAGTACAAGAAGGATTTCTTATATCTTATCTAAAATAGATCCGATTCGAATCCAATTCGAAGCTGGTTCGAAACAATTTCGAAAGGCTATCAATTTCAAACTTTTTAAGAATTTTATACCAAATCTAACTTAAATTTTAAATCCAATTAAATCTAATTAATTCAGATCTAATCTAAAATTAGTTAGTACTTAAATTTAATCTTTTATCTGCTCTATGGATTATAGATCAAAAACTGTTCATCCCCAGGATTGAATTTGAATCTCATATGTAGTGCTAGCTAGACATAGTCAACTCTTCCATCCCATTTGATCCATAACTTAATTCTCAATCAAGTTAGCTTATATGTTCAATCAGATTAAGTACTTTCAAATTGAACATATAAACATGGGTCAATATTTTTCTACAGTGTCTGACTTATTTGTGTGACCCATAGGTTCAAACACTAAGCCAGTAGCACAGAAACTGATTCCTGCACTAATTAAGATACCATCTAGCAATGATTTTCGATGTTTAGACAGGTTAAATTATCACAAAAAAATATTTTAGAATCCATACATATGGTTCCCGCATAATTAATCCTTTTGATCTTGAATGCCCTAGGATGGTCTCAGGTTAACTGTCAATCAAGATTGCTTCATCCACATTGTATTTCAATCTTTCAAATCTATCTCATAGATTACCCTGACCAAAGCTTTACTAAATTAAAATACAGTAATACATCAACTTTAATAATCCGGAGGGATTAATCTTATCTTGATCCACATACAGACTTTGTAAGTACTTGATTGTACCCAGTAGCCTTCCATCACTGTATTAGAAATTCAGATAGTCTAGCACCAAAGCATAGTGAGTTATTTATAAGTCACTATGATGATTTCAGGTCTGAAAGATACTTATATCCATGTACTTCACGAGCAGTTCTTGACAGCAGAATACTCAGCAGGTGAGTCACTTGTTCAGTGATGATGTACTCCTACATCTTATCTGTATGTCATACTAGTATCACTACACTCTTTGATTAAGAGGACAACCAACCCATATGGCACACAACGACCTCCACTCGACAAACGTCATCATCTTGTAACGACGTATCATTTGGTTGCGAACATGTTTAAGAACTATACGATAAATCCTCTCTTTATCGTACACTAACATAGTTCTAAAGATTTCATCACAACATAAGAGTTCAAGAAAGATGTAACTTTATGATGAAAAAATATTAGAATAATTTTTATTCATTTATCAATAACTCATATACAAAGAAAAACTCAATCGTCACACGATTGATTTTAAGACATAATTCCCAACACGATCTGTTTCTAATCCCTCTGCTTCCATCTATTAACATAAATAATCTAGATAAATATAAGAATTTATATTAGAGTTATATTTAATATAAATTTATAATATTCTAAATATATATTTGCTCTAATAATAGAAAATAAAGTTCTCCTTATCTTATGCCAGCCTGCCAACATCTTCTTGTTATTTTTGTTTCATGCGCACTGTGCCTATAAAAGTTATTAATATAATTAAAAATATAATATATTTTTATTATATGAAAAGAAACTAATCACAAAAGAATAAATATATGGACATCTTCTTATCCCTAATAATGAACAAGTATCTCCCACTGATCAGCTTTCACATGCAGAGGAGGTCTAGAAATAAGATTTTCTTTCTTCTGGTGCTCATCATAGTAATGACGCTTGATATAAGACTTTCAATTCCTCTACATCTCCCCAACCAATCTTAAACAGATTTTTCTATATTCACTAAGGGCATCTGTGTTATCCTATAAAATTAAAATTTAACAAAGTTAGTAATTATATAAAATGTATGAATATAAAAGATAAGAGTCATTTTATATACAGATTTCTTTCTATGTTTAACAATAAATATTTAATGTAATTTTTTTAAATGCTACTACATTAAAAATATAACCATTGAAAAAATTATGCTACTACATTAAAAATATGGACAACCAGTAATTTGAAATTCCTCCGATTTCGCACCTCTTTCCAAATATATTTTATCTGCACCTCTTTTCAAATGTGATCTAGAATATGCTGGGATATTTCTGTCCAAGATGCATATGTCTATGGGACATATATCTTATTTTTTATTATTACTCCTAATTGACTCTTGAACTTACTTGCATTGGACCCATAAGGTTGCATATGAGCATCAAATATCAAAGAAAACTTCTCACCCATGTCTCAAAACTCAATATCGTGAGTCGTGTCTCGACCTCTTCATCTAGAAGTTGATTAACTCGAATAACCTAATTAGTATCCAAATATAATAATAAGATAAGATAGTACAAGGATTTTAACTTTACATAAGTAGAATAAGTGATTTTACCTACAACATCTGATGATTGTGGCTGAGATAATGTGGTCTCTGATCACTATCTATCTGACTAAGTATTATATACTGAAAGTGATTGTTGCTGTGACTCAGCATGGCTAGACTGAGATGATGAATAAGCCTGTAATCTATCCAACATGGATACACCACATATCCTCTTTGAAAGAATAATGCCCTACAAGTCAATAGTATATGGGATGCAATAAGGTGTTTATTGTAATTTATCTTTCAGTCTCATATAATTGATATTTATTATTAATAAAATAAGATATTTTTAATTCATTATATGCTGCATCTTATTTATTTTAAGATTATAATGAATCTCATAGGTCTGGATAATAGTTTTAGGATCGTGATAAGATCACGTCAGTGAGATCTAATTTTTTGATAACCCTAACCTAAAATATTTTTAATCATTGGTACATTGAGTCAGAGATCAATAATATCGATAAGACTGGTATGTCCTATGTATGCTCAGAAATAAGGGTGGTTGATCTCACAACCACTTATGTGGAGACACTAATACAAAGATATAGATGCTTATTAGAGAATGAGTTCATTGAATTGACCTACGAAAGAATATCAGATGGAGTCTGTTGCCCAGCTATGCAACCCAAGAGGGGGGGGGGTGAATTGGGTTTCTAAAAATTTTAAGCCCAACTGATTATTTATGAAGAACAAAATAAAGACTTTAAATCAATATTAATTACCTAAAGTAGTATTGCAAGGATATAATAAAGAAATAAGATAAAGCGATAAAGCACACCACAAACACAAGGATTTATAGTGGTTCGGTGCTAACCTTGCACCTACATCCACTCCCCAAGATCCTACTTGGGAATTTCAATCCACTATCCTTTGTATTCAACCCGAATACAAAACATCGGAAACTCCGACACTAGCTATCCCAAGCTAGATCACTTATTTCCCGGGTACAAGTAAACCCAAAACACTCCGATTTCAGGTTCGGATCAATCTTTTCTTGTTTTGAAAATCCTCCAAAAACAAGAACAAAAACTCACAAAGAGTAAGAAAAATTTTGAGCACAGACAATAACAGCTCCTTAAATGAGCGAATATAACAATAAAAACTTTACTCAAATGAAAAACCCCTTTTTCAGATTTTCTCAAAGTGGATGAACGCTTGAATACTTGAGAAGAGGTTGATTGTTGATTGAAGATCTCTTGAAAGTTTTGAACGATCTCTAGATCAAGGTTGAAACAATAGGCGTGAAGAATTCTCTCCTTGAAAGATCTTGCTTTTCTCTTTCACAATCTCTCTGGTATATTGTGGATCCTCTCTCTTTTTCTTTTTGGATTTTTCGTTGATCTCAGGCTTTTTCTTGCAAATTTCAGATCCTCTCTTCTGTTCTTCACTTCTTCTCATTTTTAATTTCACGTTTGATCCGCTATTTAATCTGTAATTTTTTTCATCATTTTAAGCATTTTGTAGCATTAGAAGCAAGAGAAAACAATTTAGGTAGATAAAGAGCCGTTAGAGGATTTTTAGGAAGCATAAATGACAATTAAAACGGGCAAAAAAATAGCCGTTGCTGACATTTCCCATCGCAGGGGTCGACTCATGAGTCGACTCATGCTTCAGGGGTCGACTCATGAGTCGACCTCTGTTGCAAAAACCAGAGAATGCGTTTCTGGAAATTCTTGGCTCAAATTAGCAGGGGTCGACTCATGAGTCGACTCATGCCTTGTGGGTCGACTCATGAGTCGACTCACAGGTCGTGCCAAGCCAGAAAACTAGCGTGCCAAGGAGAATTTTTGCGTGCCAATCAGCTCACAGTGCCATGAGTTGACTCATGAGTCGACTCATGCACTCCAAACCTTCATAACTTCAAAAATATAAGTCCAAACATAATGAAATTTTCACCAATAGATTTCAAATCATTTGTTCTACCAAATGGTACTATCAAATCAGTATTTTAGTGAAATTATGATTTTGCCCTTGAAGAGCATAAGGACTTTTTCATTTTAAAATTATTTGTATCCCTTCAATCTGCTTTGTAATCATCAAAATTAATCTAGGAGCAACAGAGTCTTATTTACATGTCAACTGATAATTCTCTAGTGGGAGTTGTGTATGTGATCCTTAGATCGAGGTCATCATGGTACCTTGTGTACTTAGATTCATATTTTGGTTCACTACCTAACTTGGTTCTCTGATCTTTGTGTGGGGTATTCTGGATATGGTGAATAGTACATGGAGGTTGTGAGTGATCAATAAAAGATCAGTCACTCTTAATAAAGGGAGCGAACATCTTATGTGATCTCATAGGTCGTTGATTCGGAAGTCTTTGGCCAAAGCAAGATGATAATTAAAAAAAGATTTTTAATATATTATCAACTGAATCATCACCTTTTGATCGAGATATATAATGATAAGTAATTAGGTTTGACATATTTTCATACCCACGCTCATCTGGGATGTTGTTTGACTGAAGGATTGAATTACACAGGAACTTACCATTGAATGATATTTTGATAATTTTTTATCAAAATTTTAAATCTTTTGGATAGTCATGATATATTTTTAGACATCAATATTGACTTGTGGGCTCATCAAAATTGAAAGAATTTGATCCTAGAATCAATTTGGAAGAGTTTAAGTTGATTGAGACTCTTCGGATAATCTAATCTCATCGGATTAGGGTTACGTCAAAAGTCTGGGTCCACTGCTGGCTAGATTTAGAACCCAATGGGTCACACACTTTGAGATTTGACCTTGATCTGATCTGATTAGGATTTAATATAAATTCTATCAGTTAATTTGATATGCTAGCATATTGTATTAACCCAAGTTCTCAAATTGGTTTAGATCAAATTGTTTGAGCTAATCTAGACTAGTTGGCTTTGACTTAATGGGATTGGGTCAATTTGGATTAGATCCTTATCCAACTTAGATTAGTTTCAAGTGGAGAAGGAGTCCTCTACACCCACCAGAATCCACACACAAAAATAAATACTGCCCCCCTTATTTTGGCATGTGAAGTAAAGAATCCTTCTTAAAGAAGGCTCTTAACTAACATGCATTGCTTTAAATTCTCGATCAGAAATCCTATATTTTGTCACCAAAATTTATTAATTTTTTTATTACATATAGAAGACTAAGAGTCCTTCTATTTTAAGTAATTGGATTATCAAAAATTCACTTGATAAATTTATTTGGTGCATGGGAAGTTGGAGTGACAAAGGTTGGCACCCCTTCATCCCATGAGACGTCCCCTGGTTCCCTATTTATAGGGGATTCTCCACATGGCTTCTTGCTATGATTTTTGAGTAAAATCAGAGAGAATGGATGTGGTAAGCATAAAAAAAAATTTAGAAAAATTTTGAGAGAAAAAAGAGAGAATTTTGAGCGACAAAAGTTGCTACAAGGGTGGTGAGATTTTCAGCAAGTGTTGCTTAGTGTCCTAGGATTTGATTTTTTCATATGTTAGAGATAAAAATCAAATCCTAGGTTGTATGACATCTAAAGAGTATCTTATTAATGTTATTCTAGTGGCAAGATCAAAGCAACTGGACTTTGATGCGATCGTGACGCAAGTTCAAAGCCGGCAATATTTTTGAGAAGACAAGGCTGTGGCAGCGCATCGGTTGGAAAAGACCTTAGCCATCTTCTGTGTAGATCACTATTGGAGGACTTCTATCTTGGGATCTTGTGGAGAATACCAATATGTCACTTTTTTATTTTGGTGAAAGTATAAAATTCTATCTCTATGTGTGCTTGTTTTTGCTTTGATCGATATCGACAAGGTGATTCTAGAGTTTGGATTCCGGCTCGATAGTTTTATTTGATAAAGCTATTGATTTGTATAATTTTAAAATTTTATAAATTATTTTTCACTTTGTGGCTAGAACTCAACAGTGATATCAGAGCCACCCTTATCTGATTCGATCAAACAAGTGCAATTTGGTAGTATAGAATCATTCTTGTTCATATCTTTCCAAAAATATAACATTATTTTTTACATCGATTCTTCAAACTCAAAAATTATTTTTGACTTTTAGTGAACCATGATTTTAAATTTTAAATATTAAATTATAAATTTATGATAATTTAAAATTTTATTATCATGGTTGCATGATGCTTAAATCGATGTATTGGATATAAGGGTGTTAGGCATGCCTAATTAGATTAGGGTTTGTTATATTATATGTATTTGTTAGTCATATCTTATAACTTTGATTGCACCCTTATATATTTTTTTTAGCATAATAATGTGATTGCTATTATGAATAGTTGAAGCATGTAAATTTGCATAATTTGTAGTGTACATTTTATGCGCTTATAGTTAGGATGTGCCAAGACTAGTTCAAAGTCCCTCTTAAAAATTATATTAAGTTGTAATGTCAAGATTCACTTTTTAATCAAAAGTCAAATTCTTAAGATCAATTGATGTCGAAAAAAGTGTGAATAGTAATTTTCTAATTAGGTCCATATGCTAGCCTGGCCAACTCTGTTGGTATTTAGAAAAGCTATGGGGAGCTTCCCACATACTTACTTGGCCAATTTGGTTTTGTTGATTTTCGAACTTAGATTGATTAAGTGATGTAGATATTACAAGGGCCTTCCTTCAAACTTGATCGATAGAGTATATCAAGATCTTAGTGAGCTTGTTGTGCTATCCACAAGGCTTACTATAGAAATTGACATGATGTTGATCCAGTATATATTGATGCTTATGGCATATTTGAATAGTGTTGCTTTGTTGTGCCATCCACAAGGATAGCATTGCTTAAGTATGACCATATGGATTGAAGGCTCAACTTAACTAAAACACTATAGTTTATTATGCTGTCCACAAGACTATATGTAATCTAAAGGCTAGAAAGAAAGATATTAAGAATTATAAAGGTACAATTGGTAAAGAGTTATCTACTCTTGAACTCATGAATACTTATTGTGCTATCGACAAGGTATTTGTGAGGAATAGAGATCTCAACCCCTCTAAGAAATATTAGAATATTTTTTAATTTTTATATTTGAGGGGTATGAAGTTCGATAAAATAGTGAGAGACACAATTAAATAAAAGTCCTAATCTAGTTGTGCATGTCATCATGAGTTATCCACTTATATTATGTTCTTGTTGTTGTTGATTAACTACACTCATGGCATCCTTACCTTCACTTAGAGGTATCCTAGATGCAAACAAGTTGACTGAACCCAACTATGTCGACTGGTTAAGAAACTTGAGAATTATTCTCACTCAGGAGAAAATCTCCTATATTCTGGATACACTTGCTTTAAATTCTCTTAGGGAAGATGCTTCCCAGGAGAAAAGGACCACATATAAGATGTGAAAAGATGACAGTGTGACTGTCAAATGCATCATGCTTGCTTCTATGAGTAATGAGCTCCAGAGGCAGCATGAGGATATGGATGTTTCCTTTATTCTCCTTAACCTTAAGGAGTTATACGGGGAACAAAGTCGAACTGCTCGATATGAGATATCAAAGCAGTTTTTCCATGCCCGCATGACTGAAAGCACCTCCATACAAACTCATGTCCTAAAGATGATTGATTTGATCACTTGTCTAAGACAGTCGAATTTTGCCATGGATGGTGAACTGAGCCAGGATTTGATCCTGCAATCTCTCCTTGATTTTTTTTTTCAGTTTGTTATTAATTATCATATGAACAAACTGAATATTAGCTTGTTTGAACTGCTGAACATGCTGAAAACAACAGAGAGCCATTTCAAGGGTGCAAAGGCTCAAGTCCTTCTTGTGGATAAGATCAGCAAGAAGAAGGTAAAGAAGGATTCTAAGAAAAAGATGAACTATAAGGCTAGCATCTCCAAAATGAAGGCGAAGAAGGTCTCCGCCAAAGGTACTTGTTATCAATGTGGCAAGGAGGGCCACTGGAAGAGGAATTGCAAGAAGTACTTTGCAACTGTGAAATCAGCAAATATTGTTAAAGGTTTGTATATGATACAAACTAATTTATCATTAAGTACTTCATTTTCAGATTATTAGATATTGGATACCGCCTGTGGTTCACACCTTTACAAATCATTGTAGGGTCTATAAAAAATAAAGAATCTAAATAAAGGTGACTTTGAGCTATTCGACGTTAGTAGAGAGTCCATTCAGATTGAAGTCGTAGGAAACAGGATTTTGAAGTTGCCTTCGAGCAAAGTTTTAGAACTGAAGATCTGTTATTATATTTCAGATATTGTTAGAAATATTATTTTTATACCATTGTTATTGGAACAATATTTTGAAATAATTACAAAGAACAATGGTTGTTCTATTTATTTTTCTAATGAATATTATGGAAGTACTTTTATTGATAATGATCTTATGTTTCTTTCACTTAATGATAATATATTTTATATTGATAATATAAAGAAAAGAAAGAGAGAGGATGTGAATGTCATATACCTCTGGCACTACCGACTTGGCCATATAAATGAGTCAAGGATTAACAAGTTATATAAAGATAATTTTTTTGATCCTTATGATTATGAATCATATAGAACTTGTGAATCTTGTCTCATAAAAAAATGATAAGACTCCATTTACTGAATATGGAGATCTGACAAGTGACATTTTGGATCTTATACATACTGATGTATGTAGTCCAATATCGACTCAAGCCAGAGGTGGATACTCTTACTTCATCATATTTACTGATGATAGGTCTAGGTTTGGATATGTATATTTAATAAAATATAAATCCAAAGTCTTTGACAAATTTAAAGAGTATCAAAGAATGATCGAAAAACAAACTGGTAAAAGTATTAAAACTCTTTGATCGGATCGAGGAGGAGAATACTTATCCAGTGAATTCCTTAATTATTTGAAACAAAATAGAATACTTTTTCAATGGATACCTCCTTATACTCTATAATTAAATAAAATTACAGAGAGGAAAAATCGCACCTTATTAGATATAGTGCGATCTATGATGTGTTTCACGGATCTTCCGATATCCTTTTAGGGATATGCCTTCGAGACTGCAGCATATATCTTAAATAAAGTACCTTCAAAATCTATTTCTAGCACTCTATATGAAATATGGAAAGAAAAAAGATCCAATCTTAAGCATCTTAAGATTTGGGGTTGCCCAGCTTATATGAAAAATATTAATGGACATAAGCTGGATGCTAGATTAGAAAGATGCAGATTTGTAGGTTATCCCAAGGAGAGTGTAAGATACTACTTCTATAATCCTACTCAACAAAAGGTGTTTGTTGGTAAATATGCTATTTTCTTGGAGAAAGAGTTTGTCCAAGAAAGAGGGAGTGGAAGGTCTGTTGAACTTGAGGAAGTTCAAAACCTATAATCTATCCAGAACTCACCAAATGGTTCGCAACCAGATGTGCCTATTGTTGAGGCACAGCCACTACACACACCTCCTCTTCAAAAGTCGAGTAGAGTGCATAATGTACCACTCAGGTATGGGTTTATCATTGAGAATGACAATACAACCCCCATCATTAAGAATGATGATCTCACGACCTATTCGAAAGCTGTCATGAGTAGTGACTCTGATAAGTGATTCAATATCATGAAATCTGAAATGGACTCTATGTATGTCAATCAAGTATAGACTTTGGTTGATGCGCCTGAGGGTGTGACCCCAATAGACTGCAAATGGGTCTTCAAAAAAAAGATTGGAGCAGATGGTTAGGTAGAGACCTATAAGGCCAAGCTTGTGGCAAAAGGTTTCAAGCAAAAATAAGGTATTGATTATGAAGAAACCTTTTTGTCGGTAGCCATGCTCAAGTTTATTCAGATAATGCTTGCTATAGCAGCATACCATGACTATGAGATCTGACAGATGGACATCAAGACTACCTTCCTCAATGAAAATCTTGAAGAAGAAGTCTATATGACTCAGCCAGAGGGATTTATCTCAAATGGGAGAACAAATCAGGTATGCAAACTGAATAGATCCATTTATAGATTAAAGCAAGCATTGAGGAGTTGGAACATCTATTTTGATGAGACAGTCAAATCGTTTGGCTTCATCTAGATGAACCTTGTGTATATAAGAAAAATAGTGGGAGTGCTATTGTCTTCTTGATTTTGTATGTGGATGACATACTGCTCATTATGAATGATGTCCCGATGTTGCAATCAGTCAAGACTTGGCTATCACAAAAGTTTTTCATGAAAGACTTGGGTGAGGCTTCCTATATACTTAGTATAAAGATCTACAGGGATAGATCAAAAAGGATGCTTGACTTGTCCCAATCTAGGTACATTGACTTGGTGTTGAAGAGATTCAATATAGAGGGAAGTAAAAAAGGCCATAAGTCATGACATACAACTCTTTAAGAAGATGTCCCCTAAGACACCTGAAGAGAGAAATAGAATGAGTTTTATTCCTTATGCTTCGACTGTAGGATCAATAATATATACTATGTTATGTACTAGGTCTGATGTGGCTTATGCCTTGGGCATTGTAAGCAAATTTCAGGCTTATCCCGAAGAGGATCATTGAAAAGCTGTGAAAAACATACTCAAGTACTTGAGAAGGACTAAAGATGTTTTTCTATATGGTGGATCTAATTTAAAACTGAAAGATTATACCGATTTTAGTTTCCAATCTGATCTGGATGATAGCAAATCTATATCTGGATATGTGTTCACTCTGTATGGTGATGCAGTAAGTTGAAAAAATTTCAAACAGCAAACGGTTGCTGACTTGATCACTGAGGCTGAGCATATTGCTGCAAGTGAGGCTGCTAAGGAGGCCATTTGGATGAAAAAATTCATCACAGAATTGGGTGTGGTTTCGGAGATTGAACAATCAGTGCCCTTTTATTATGATAATACTAAGGCAGTTGCTCAAGCCAAAGAACCAAATCTCATCATAAATCTAAGCACATCCTAAGATAGTTCCATCTCATTCGAAAAATTATCAAAAGATGCGATGTGATCGTGGAGCGAGTTGACACTAAGAACAATATTGCGGATCCATTCACTAAAGTCTTGTCAATACAGTAATTTGACCACCATTTTGATATCATGGGTATCAAGTATAGGGGCGATTAGCTTTAAGTGCAAGTGGGAGATTGAAAGAATAATGCCCTACAAGTCAATCACATATGGAATGCAATAGAGTATTTATTATAATTTATCTTTCAGTCTCATATAATTAATATTTATTATTAATAAAATAAGATATTTTTGATTCATTATATGCTGTATTTTATTTATTTTAAGATTATAATGAACCCCATAGGTCTAGGCAATGGTTTTAGGGCCATGATGAGATCATGCCAGTGAGACCTAATTTTTTGATAGCCCTAACTTAAAATATTCTTAATCGTTGGTATATTGAGTTAGGGATCAATGATACCGGTAAGACTGGCATGTCCTATGTATGCTCAAAAATAAGGATGGTTGATCTCACAGCTACTTATGTGGGGACACTAATACAAGGATATAGATGCTCATTAGAGAATAAGTTTACTGAATTGACCTACGAGAAAATATCAGATGGAGTCTTATTTATATGTCAACTGATAATTCTCTAGTAGGAGTTGTGTATGTGATCCTTAGACCTGAGGTCACCATGGTACCTTGTGTACTTGGATCCATATTTTGGTTCACTACCTAACTTGATTCTCTGATCCTTGTGTGGGATGTTTTGGATATGATGAAGAATGTATGAAGATTGTGAGTGATCAATAAGGAATCAGTCACTCCTAATAAGGAGAGCGAACATCCTATGTGATCTCATAGATCGTTGATTCGGAAGTCTTTGGCCAAAGCAGGATGATAATTAGAAAAAAAATTTTAATATATCATCAACTAAGTTATCATCTTTTGATCGAGATACATAATGATAAGTGATTGGATTTGACATATTTTCATGCCCACAGCTCATCGAGATGTTGTTTGACTGAAGAATTGAATTACATGAAAACTTACCACTGAAGGATATTTTGATAATTTTTTATCAAAATTTTAAATCTTTTGGATAGTTATGACATATTGCTAGACATCAATCTTGACTTGTGGACTTATCAAAATTGAAAGAATTTGATTTTGAGATCAATTTAGAAGAGTCCAAGTTGATTGGAACTCTTCGGATGACCTAATCTTATCAGATTAGGGTTACATCGAAAGTCTGGATCCACTGCTGGCTAGATTTGAAACTCAATGGGTCACATACTTTAGAATTTAGCCTTAATATAATCTAATTAGAGTTTAATATAAATTTTATGAGTTAATTTGATATGCTAGCATATTGTATTAACCCAAGTTCCCAAATTGGTTTAGATCAAATTGTTTGAGCTAACCTAGACCAGTTGGCTTTGACTTAATAGGATTGGGTCAATTTGGATTGGATCCTTATCCAACTTAGATTAATTTTAAGTGGAGGAGGAGTCCTCTACGCACATCAGAACCCACATACAAAAATAAATGCCGCTCCTCTTATTTTGGTGTGTGAAGTAAAGAGTCCTTCTTAAAGAAGGCTCTTAACTAACACGCATTGCCTTAAATTCCTGATTAGAAATCCTATGTTTTGTCATCAAAATTTATTAAATTTTTTATGACACATAGAATACTAAGAGTCCTTCTACTCTAAGTAATTGAATTACCAAAAATTCACTCGGTGAATTTATTTGGCCATGAGAAGTTGGAGCACCAAAGGTTGGTGCCCCTTCATCCCATGAGACATCCCCTGGTCCCCTATTTATAGAAGATGCCCCATGGATTCTTGCTGTGATTTTTGAGTGAAATCAGAGAGAAGAGATTTGTAAATATAAAAAAAAAAATTCTAAAAAAGTTTTTTTAAAAAAAAAAGAGAATTTTGAGTGGCAAAAGTTGCTACAAGGGTGATGAGATTTTCAGCAAGTATTGCTTGAGTGCCCTAGGATTTGATTTTTTTATGTGTTGGAGCTAAAAATTAAATTTTAAATTTTATGTTATCTGAAGAGTATCTTCTTGGTGTCATTCTGGTGGCAAGATTGAAAGCAACTGAATTTTGGTACGATCATGACGCAAGTTTGAAGCCGACAGTATTCTTGAGAAGATAAGGCTGCGGCAGCACACTAGTTGGGAAGAATCTTGACCATGTTCCATGTGGATCACCATTGAAGGACTTCTATCTTGAAGTCTTATGGAGAACACCAATATACTATTTTTTTATTTTGATGAAAGTATAAAATTCTATCCCTATGCATGCTTGTTTTTACTTTGATCGATATCGGCAAGATGATTCTAGGGTTTGGATTTCAGTTTGATAGTTTTATTTGATAAAGCTACTGATTTGTATGATATTAAAATTTTATAAATTACTTTTCGCTGCATGATCAGAATCCAACACTCTTTGGAGCCATGCTATATGTAATACATAAAAGGTAAGCATCATCTTCATCTTAACTAACAAATGAATAATATTAACTAATAGAAAGTAAATATAAAAAGTAAACATAAAAAGTAAACATAAAAAATAAATATAAAAATATAAAGAGGATACAGAATTTTATTAACAAATAAATAATAATAACTTACATGCAAATTTTCATAATTAACAATGGTCATTCGTCTTCATCCATCTCAATATCATCATCTACAATTATTCCATCTTTACCTTTTCTCACCCAATGAACATCATCATCAAGAGTATATATTGTCTCATCTAAATGTTGCTCGTTAAAAGGCTCAGCTTGAGGTACTGATTTAACATTATTGGAACCATCTTTTGAGTACATGTCAAATAAATCTCTAACTATCATCTTGAGAACAACCCTCCATCCCGATTCTACAGGATCTGAAATATAGCATATTTGTTCTACTTGACTTGCTAGAATGAATGATTCATTTGAAACATCATTGTCATTATATAAAAGATAACTAAAATTGACAAATATCATCTTAAACTCGTCTATCTTCTTCCTCTTGATATCATCAATCCAATCACACTTAAATAGTAAATTGCATATCATTGGTATATCGAATCTTGATAATATCTGTCAATCTTTTGTAATAGGTTATATCTCCAACACTTGTATGTGCTTTGACAAAAATACCATAGCTTTGAATGGTTCTCTTGTTATTCCTATCAAGTTTGCGAAATAGGAAGCCATTGATGATATATCCACCATAACATCATACAAATTGATCTGGACCTCTAGCAAAATGCTGAATTTCATCTGAGCATTGAATTTTAGGTGTTCTTACTATATTCATTTTAATACATAAACTTTAAATTATATAAAAATTAAATGATAAATAAAAATTTTAAATTTGAGTTGTTAGAAAAAATTAAATATGATTGCTTACATGCTCCCTCAACCATGTGTGAAAAGTTGATACATGGATCTTTTCAATTTGATCATCTGATGAACGAGGCATTTATCTTCTTAAATACTTAATGTGCTTTCTATAAATATTACAAACAATACCTTTAATAAGTATAAATTTGTTAATATATCTTACAAGTTGATCATGAAACTTACATTCGAATGGGAGTCATGGCATCAACATTTTACTTCACATAATGATGAGCTTACTCCCATATGACTTCATTAATATATATTTTGGCTCCCTTTTCAAAGGGGTGACCCGAATTATTTCCACCACCATCATTTTGAATCGATCGATTTGACCTAGTTTCAACATCCTGTACATATCTTGAATAAAAATTCATACACTCTTTCATCAGGTATTCTTTGGCAATTGAGCTTTTCAGATGAACTCGATTATGCACATAAAGTTTGAGCGTAAGTAGATACCTATATAGATACAAATTAGATAAAATTTACATAACAACATATTGAAATCAGAAGAGTATAATGTGCTTCATTTTATACAGATAATATTACTTTTCAATAGGATACATCCACATAAATTGCATTGCTCCAGCAATGAGTGCCTCTTCTCCTAAATGTATAGGTAAATACTTCATTATATCAAAAAATGAAGATGAAAAGATCTTCTCAAGATGGTAAAGTGTTAAAGCAATATGACCTTGAATATACTCTAGGTCAGCCACCTTGTTCACCTTTGAGCATAATTGCCTAAAGAAATTTGTTAACTCAATCAATGCCTCAACCATATCCTTAGATAATGCTTTGTGTACAACTATAGAAAGTAACTATGGCATCAAAATATAATTGTCATGACTTTTTAATCCCCAGATACTATGCTCCTTTAAATGTACACAGTGACTGATATTAGATGCATAACCATCAGGGACTCTGATATTTTTTAGCACTTTTAGGAAGCTATCTTTGTCATCTTTGGATATTGTAAAATAAGCTGAAGACAAATAAGCCTTACCAAATACTCGTTGTTATGGATGTAATGCTTTCCTTATATCCATTTCTTGCATATCATATCGAGAATTTAAATTGTCCTCAGATTTTTCTGCAACCCCCAATATTGTCCAAAGTACATTGTCACATACATTCTTCTCAATATACATGACATCAAGATTATGCCGAATCAAATTATGCTTCCAATATGGTAAATCAAAAAATATACTCCTCTTTTTTCATTCAGATTTTTTTCCACCTGAAGTGTCTTTTTGATTTTCTTCAATTTTTCTCTTTATAAGGTCTTCATTTTTATATTCTGTGAGTATTCTATTCAATTGATTTAGTATATCAAAACCTGATAATTTAACAAGCCTCCTTCTGTATTCTCTTTGACCATTAAAAGATATTCTATCTCTTCGAAATTTATGGATCTTCGATAAGAACCGTCAATGCGCTCTATAACAATATTTTCTATCATGTAACAATCATGTTGATTCTATTTGATTGTAATAAGAAAGACATGCAAGTTCACCTTTTGTACTCCATCCAGACAAGTTTGCATATGTAGAAAAATTACTGATTGTCCATAATAATGCAGCATGAAGCTGAAACATCTTCTTTTTTGATGCATCATATGTATGTACCCCTTTCTTTCATAATTCATTTAGTTTCTTAATCAACGATTGTAGATAAACATCAATCTTATTGTTCAATCTTTTTGGCCCATCAATAAGCACAGAAAGAATAAAAAAAAGATTGTTTCATATACATCTATGGAGGTAAATTATATGGCATTAGAACAACAGGCCAAGTGCTATGAGCTATAGACATTGATCTAAATGGATTAAACCCATTAGCTGCTAAATCAAGTCTAATATTTCAACAATCTGCAATGAAGGATAGATTTCATTCATCAAAAATTCTCCAAGCAATTGAGTCTATAAGGTGTCTTTGAACACTATCTTTTGTTCGTTCCTCCTCATGCCATCCCTTTAACTCTACAGTTTTTGATGACATAAAGAATTTCTGTAACCTTAGCTTCAATAAAAAGTACTGTACTTATTTTGCAGCAATCCAACTATTTTTAGTAGTATCATCATTTGAATTTTCTGTAAATTATTTGTATCTAGAACTTTGACATATTTGACATTTATCATGTCCTTTATCTTTGCCTCTAAACAACATACAATTATTGGGATATGCATCCCATGTCTCATAAGTAAAATCTAAATCCATGGTGATTTTGTTTGCTTAATAATATGAATTTGGCAAGCGTACCCCTTCCGAAAATATATCATTCAACAACTCTAGGAATAATATAAATGACTTATTTATCCATCCACTTAGCACTTTCAAATGTAGTAATCAAACAATAAATGGTAGTGATATAAATTTTGTACAATTTGGATAAAGTAGACGTTCTGCATCTTCAAGAAGTCTAAAAAAAAAATTTATTTCTTGATTAGACCCCTTATGACCCTCATTCTTTATTAAATGATCAAATTTTATATTGTCATCTAACATTAAGATTTTAGTTGCCTCTTGTATCATTCCAACCATATCATCTTCCGCATCAAAAAAATCTCTACTTCTATAGTCTTGGTTAGACCTAGTAGAATAGTACGTCTCTCTATGATAAGTCTAAATCTTTTATGTTGTCAAGAAGCCTTTTGTAATAATATATTGTTTCACTATATACCGATCCTCAAGAAAATAATTTTTACACTTCTTACACAGATAATAAATCTTTACATTGTCTGTCTGATTAGCATATATAAAGTCTAAAAATTTATTGACCCCCTCAATATACATAGGTAAAGCCCTTTCTCGTAAATAAATTTAATTTTTATCTATAACTACTATCCACTGATACTATTATCATTATTAATTCTTTAAAAATTACATATAATAATTTTTTTATAAATATCAAAAAATAATAAAATTTATAAAAGAATAAAATTTATGAAGATAAATATCGAAAAAGATACAAACTTCTTAGTAATGTGAAGATAGTCTTCTAAAACAAAAGAACAGTAAAACACTAAATAAACCTTAAGCAGAAAATTTTGACTCATAACAACTTTCAAGAATTTACCTATCGATCAAAAATTACATAGAATTAAACAAAATGACTTCTCTTTCCATACTATATTGATTCAGCTACCGCTTACTAAGAGATTTCTAAACTTGAACCTCATTGAAAAATAAAATATCTACAAATAAAACAAGTTACAGTAAGTAAACAGATGATTGAAACATAAGCAGATCAGGGGCCAACATTGAAACATGGGAAGCTTAATGTGAACCTTGGAGAATGGAAACCAAAAAAAATATAACTATGGGGAATCAAATCAACAGTTAAACTTCCCTTCTCACCATCCAAAGTTGATGAAATTAAGAACTCATAGAGTGCTGGTTTCCAAGAATAAGATTTGCCATAAAATACAATGCTTGTGAAAATAATTTACATGACATAAGCAAATTAATGGAAGAACGAGACAACCAGCCATCTTAAGCAATGAGAGAACCATCGAACAAAACATATTCCTCTAATGGATCCTCTATATGCAAGAACTTTGTCATGGTCTCAAGGACTTCGTCAGAATAGCCACAGAAGTAAAACATCCTACCGCATAGCATGGAAGATAAATGAAGGGTAGGAGGTGAATAGATAAGATACGTTTAGCATCTGAACGATATCTTGAAGTTGGCTCAATAGAGAAGATAATTAATTGTTCACAACTAGGACCATTATAAACTTTTATAGATTTATAATATTTGATGAAAATCCAATCCAATGCTTATAAACAAATTGAGGTAACATGGAAGGATGTAATCCCTAGTGACATGATAGAAATCACACAATGCATATTAGCATGAGCAGATAATTCTAAGTGATCTGATGAGCATGAATCAAGAAAACTAGATTGACAAGCATTTCGGCGACATAGTTTTATAAGAACAAAGCTAGAGAAGGGCCGCCTGATGTATCAATTGAGTAAGCAAGGCAACGTATTATCAATGAAAGGACTGGTTCAGTGTTTTCTTTTTCAAAAAAAAAGGAGAAAAATCCCACATCCAACCAATGTTTATGAACTTTGGGTGGTGGGAATGGAGAATTGAACTACATAATTGCTTCAAATTTTGATCAGCAGGCTATGGGGAATCAAATCTCATGAAAGCAGGATAGCTCAACTTGCAGATTAACCATGTTCCACAACAATCAACCTGTAGATCAAAACTCATTAAATTTATAGAAGACAATAGGTCCTCCCAACCAAGATGCTGTAAAAGATAAAATCCCCCAACCCTAACATGATTGCCCCAGACGAACCCGAGAAGAAGAGGGAGGGATTAGGAATGAAGACAAAGATCGAGAAGAAGAGAGAGGGATCGTACCCGATCGTAGGAAGGCAACGATGGAGGAGTCCGACGGATGTGGAGGGAGAGATCCCCGCTTCCTGATTTCTTTTGCGTCGAAGAGGGGAGGTCAAACCACCGCCGGGCCATCGCAAGGGGTGGAGGGGAGGGGGGGTGAGGGGCGGGGGTACTGAGGAAGCTTAGATGCCGGCTGGGGTTTTAGAGTGGAGATCGAAGGGGGGGCATGTTGACTGAGATTTTAAAGTGGAGGAGATCGGGGGGGCACACCGGTTGGGGTTTTAGAGTTGAGGAGATCGGAAGGGGGGCCACGCTAAGGAGGAAGCACGGGGTTTTGGAGCGGAGGAGATCAAAGAGGTAGTTTGATAACTAAATTTTTTTACCATGATAAAATACTGTCGCAAAAGAAAAATAAAAATATATTACCTACGATACTTTGCCATCGTAAAAATCTTAAATTATTTACCACGGTCACTTGCTGTCGTAAAAACTCTATTTTTTACTATGGAATTTGATTGTCGTTGCAAATAGCAATTAAAATTGACATCTTATTCGCGAAGATGGCTTGCCGTCACAAATAAATTTTTTGCGATAATAAATTAGCAGTCACAAATAGTTCTATCATAAAAAATCTTTTTTCTTATAGTGAGCTAATCAGTTTTTGTATGTTGTAATGGTAATATGTATATGTGGAACTGCCATCGAACTTCCTTTTATATTCAAGTAAACTTGTATTTGAATTATAATTTTATATTAAATTCCGTAGCCATCATTTTCAGTAAAATTCACTTTGACTGTACTAATTAATATTCTTTCCTATTATATGTATATATGGAACTAAGATCTTCCATGCAAGGAAATCTATAGGCATGGATGGAAAAAATAATGTACACATGATAAACCTATTGTAGAGGAGGAATTCAAGAAATAACACACAAGATAATAAAATGAATGAGCGAAGGTGGAATGTGCCACAAAATGGGAGCCTAATGTTTATTTTCTGAAGTAACTTCTTTGGATTTAGGAATTGTATGAAATCTTATTTCATTTAAGATAGCATCTTTTGACTCAATAATAGTATTTATTGCTATTGTGTCATTAGGTTCTTTAACCATAAACCTATATGCCTTGCTATGTTTTACATATTCTATGAAAATGTACGCAATTCCTCTTTCATCCAACTTCCTCTTTTTAGATTCTGAAATCCTCTGCTATCCTAAACTCTTAAATAATTAAGACTGCGCTTTCTCTTGTTCCATAATTCATACATGGCATTATATTTCTTTTCACTCAATGGGTGAAGAAAAATTGCTTATCAATCTGGAGTAATTTCAAAGGTCCGAATGCTTCCACTAAATTCCTTGTCACAGAAAAAGTTTTTCAATACAAATAGGGTTCAGTGGAATTTCAAATGAAGAAATAGTATTTAAGTTCCTCAGTTGTTGTCGTACCTAGTTGATGAGATTTATTCATATAAATCCTAAGCAATTATAAATTGGCAAATTTGGCATCTTGAATATATTGAAGGAGGTCCTACTAAACCCAAGACACATCCTACTCGTCTCAGGAGACATAAGAGGTTTAAAGCATTCTGAATTCCTTTTTGGCTGGACAGACAAAAGATGTCTCCAACGAACTGTTAGGTTCCGTTATATATATTAAGGTAAATATTAAAAGTTAAAATGCATTAATATCTGGGCATAGATGCAATACTCAAAAGATAATATTTTTCCATGCAGAAATTTATTGATTTGTGATGACTCTAGCCATGCACCTTTGATGGTGACAGTTCCACGATGATCATATTAAGATGTAAGATGTTAACTCCATGAAGAAAAGTTCGATGCGCTCCGGCAATCATTTGACCATTTTTTTGGAACTCTAACATTTAATGTACCTTGAAGTTCACCTTGTACATAAAATTAGTTTTATTGATATGAACTTTTAAATTTTTTTAATTATTTACGTGACTAAGAATGTTATATAGCTTTGGTTGCCTAGCATTATGATTACACCAAAATAGCTCGTCCTATGTCTCATAGATGATCACATCTCGGAGTGAGAAGGAGCATTTTGTGCCCATATATGGAATTGATTGAAATGTTGATGCATCTTTTTGTCTAGAATCATAGTAAGACGTATTGAATATCAGGATCTAATGTGCTGCATGCTAGTGTCTTGTGGGCCTAGCACTGGTGGTAGCTAAGCACCATGTATCATCCATGGGCATGGAAAGACAAACATAGTCTAGGTTTATTTATGATTTAAACTGTGCTAAACCCTTTTGAATGCTCTTGCATGTTGCTTTATCTGAAAAAGAAGTAAAATAAAATGAAGAAATTATATATTACAATCAAAATTGAGGACATGTAAGCATGTTGGTTAGCGTACAACATCCTTCTGAAAGTAATATAATATAGTATTACACTCTTAGAATGCATTAGGCTGATGATTACACAACCTAAGAGCACAAATTAGTCCAGCATAAATCAACTTCAATCTTGGAAAAAGAACCACCAATTTTAACAAAAAATCTAGCATGATTCCATTTATTACACGAAAAAAAGAGAAGTTGATAATTGTTTATACCTAGTCAAACAAGGATTCAATGTCAATCCATGCTTGATTTTGCAAGAAATGGCATTAAAGGGACTAAACCACTCCTTTGCTACTCTCTACATCCAAGGATGAAATCCAACTCCTTATCCTATGAAGAAATAAGAGAACATAAGGAAGGGTTTTCCCCAATACATGTCATCAAGGCATGCATAAATTGATGGTTTCTCCTTAGGCATGCAAGAGGTGAGTTTGGTTCATGATCAAAATTAAAATTTATTTTCATAAAAAAATTTATGGTTATGATTTTTCTTTAGTCAAGAGGTGCGGTTGGTTTCTCCTTGGTCATAAAGGAATTTATGGTTTCTCCTTAGTCAAGAGGTGCAGTTGGTTCACGATCGAAATTAGAATCGAAAAACATTAGAACAAGAATCAAAATAGTTATATTCTCCATTGTGTTTGGCTTATGACTGCAATTAGTATCGAAATCGGAATAAGATTTGAATGCTAGATGAGAGTAGGGATTAGATTCTAAGAGATTGAAGTACTTTTATTTCTCTCTGAAATTGAAATGAGAATGAAACTCACTTCAACCAAATAACTGAAATGGAAAATGCTCATTTCTATTTTCACTCTGGAGTTTAACTCCCCTCGTCCAAATATATCTACAATTTCTTAGTTTGTACCAGAGATTTGCTTGTAGATTACCTTTATTTACATCATATATATCAGAAATAATCTATAATCTAAGGAGGATAACCAGTGACCATGGCAACAGCATGTGCTGCTCGAACATCCATGGACTTGGCGCGCACCAAGCTTATATTGGATTCACACGGCGATGATCCCTCCCAAGGTTTCGTTCGCGGGCAGCCTGGCACCGTGCAATGACTCCATTCCCTGCCAGAACACCACATTGCATGACACTTTCTTAGCTCTTAGAATATATGTGGGAGGTTCATAATAAATTTTAACTGGCTTATAATTCCATACAATATATGAGATGTGATTTTTTTTAAAATAATGATATTATCAAATAGTGGCACATGCATCTACTATTATTTTTTCATTAAAATATTTAATAAAAATTATAACTTCATTATTCGAAACATGCTAAGAATTTGTTATGCTAAGAGTCAGTTAAGCAAGTAATGATTCAAAATTCTATTAAGAGTATGAGGGCCTGGTACTCTTCCAACATCCAAAATTCCTGTCTTTCTATTCTAATTCTTAATTTTTAATATAAATTAAAAAGTAATAATATTTGATATGTTAAAATCCATTTGATATCACTGGATTATATCAGTGAAAAAAACTCTTTTAATATAAGAACCCATCAAAATGAACTGATCAAATGAGACCATGGAGGATTAGTATAATATAATAACTATTACAGTTTGTTATATTTTTAATCATTTTTACTCATTTATGATTAATTTTAAAAAAAATTATCAAAATAATACCGAGCTCAAACTATTTATGAAAATATTGCTTAGAAGAAAACCGTCCTTTCAAAGAACGACTTTCTTTGCCAACTCACCAATCTGACCGCTAGCTAGGAGCCGATTAATGTCCTCATTTATTTTACTCTCTATTAACTTTAAAATATAAATATAAATAAGCAAATACCTTCCTATTTAAAATTAATAAAAATATTAAAAAAATTAAAATTCTTAAGAATAAGAAGTCAAAATTTGTGTTTTAGTTCAAATTTTTTTCAAAGCAGAAACTTTTAAAACTTTCTTTCTTCAGAATGAATAGGTTAAAGAATCTCAAAATTTATTAAAAATTATTTTGTGACTCACTAACATTCAAAGATCAATTACCATCAATTTTGATTTCAAAAAAATATATATTTTATATAGCTCTCTATATAGATGTTAGTTTTCTGACTTGAAAAATTTTAAAGATCCATGACGACAGATAGTCACAAATTGTGTCCAACTGGCTTTAACAAATTTTGACAAGATAAGTTTAATTCAAAATAGTTTATAATTCAACCTTTTGAATTATAATATATTATCATATATTATATTATTATATTATTATTTATAATATTATATTATAAAATATTAGTATATTATATTATTTTATTGTTATACATTATTATAATATTATATAATATAATATTATATTATTATATATTATAATATATTATAAATATTAATATATAATATATTATACTCTATTATTATATTATTATAGTATTATATCAATTTGTAATATAATATATTTTATTATTATATATTAATTTATTTATTATAATATAATATATTATATTATTGTATTATTATTTATAATATTATATTATAAAATAATAATATATGATATTATTTTATTGTTATACATTATTATAATAAAAGATATATGATATTATAGTATTATATTATATCAATATTTTATATTAATATAATATATATTATATAATATAATTATACATAATAATATAGTATAATATATTATATTATTATATATTATTATATAATTATAATATATTAAAAATATTGGACAATCCCAAACTCCAACCATATAACATGTATCAAGATCAACAATTAATTTTTTGTGCAACTAGCATAAATTGAAACATATAATTTTAGATGAAAAAAGTTTATAACATTAATTTCAAATAATGTAATCCAATAGTTGATTATAAATTTTTTTTAGTAAAAAAAATATATACAAGTATCACAACTATCGAGAAGCATATATATCAAGATACTAGGGCCTCCTACTCGTCCGTCTCTCATAAATGCATGTCATCTCTGGCCACTGGCGTGATGGCTCAAGCACGGTATCGATCGATGGGGAGGGAGGTGGGGGCTGCTCATCGGGTCGGTACGACGTGTCTCCCGACTCGCTCATCTTTTGTAATAGAGATACATCATCTACGGGGAGGTCGAAGTCCGAAAAGCTAGGGTATGAGGTGTGCTGTGCATATGAAGAGGTACTCGGATCATCTGCCAATGGCACAGTCTAAAGTCATCTATCCTCTGATACAACTCGTATAGTATCTACAAAGCCGTCCATAATATCGGTAAATGCTCGATCCTTGCACCCAATAGTGACTGAATGAAAACCATCTCTTGCCGTATGGTATAGCAACGTGATCTTCTACAATTGTCAATATGAAAAGAAAAATAAATATTATTCATAAATATACCAATAATAATATAACAAAATGAGACCAAAGCAAAATATACTTATGACAATATCCATAATATCGGTAAATGCTCGATCCTGGCACCCAATAGTGACTGAATAGAAGCCATCCCTTGCCGTATGGTATAGCAACATGATCCTCTGAAACTGTCAATATGAAAAGAAAAATAAATACTATTCATAAGTACACCAATAACAACAAAATGAGATCAAAGCAAAATATACTTACGACAATATCTATCATGTTGCCTGAAGGACGAAATCTCATCTCAAACCGCTCAATCAATGGCGAGATGAATCGTCTAGTGATGCTCCTGTACCACTGCAGATATGGATCATAACAATCCATCATGGAAAGCATCGGTGGAGCAGCCACAATCTAGTCCTCCCACCGATCCCATGCATCAATATGCTCCCGATGCTCTCGAACCCAATCCTAGCGATGCCGCCCTCGTCAATCCAAATGGTGGAGAGCATCATGAGTGTCGCAAAGTGGGGGGACGTCCTGATGCATGTCAAACTGTCGCATCACACGCTCCAGATAATAGATCTCCACAATGTCAAAGCAAATAAAAGGTATGTGTGTCCTCCATACATGCTAATCTAATCGGCATATCTCGAGCAATACGATCAATATCTTTAGTGTGTAAGGCACCCACAATGTCTGATCTAGCTAATCTCTATAGCAGATGACTGTGTGTGGCACTAGATTGCTAGCACCAGGCAGTCGAGTCCACCTGTCCAAAATAAAGTCACTATGTTATTGTGTAAAAATATGTAATCATTTATCATATAAAATCAATGCTACTGGTTACATACCTATATTCTAGTGGATCAGTCTAGTCATGCTGTATCCTAGAAAGCACCCGATCTGACCATCCAACATATACATATTCCCAGATCCAAAGCTGAAGCAACACCAATGGCCTTGCTACCTCATGTACATCTGGTCTGTTGGCCCTACAGAGCTCACGATACAAGAAGACTAAGGTAGCACTGCCCCAACTCCACTGCCCACATGCATCGAGATCACATAGCAGAAGTAAGTACAATAACTGCACGTGAAAATTGGACTTATCGGTAAACAGATGGCCACTGACAAGACAAAGAATAAATGCTCGTGTATCCTCCGCATGGTCTCATCATCTACATCATCCGATAAGTGGTGGAACGCATCGTGAAGCCAGTGAAATCTCAATGAAGACCCCGACAATATCGCCTCTGGCAGTCTAATCCCAAACAACTCCTCACAGAGGTTCAACCAAATGATCTACATAGTACCGATGATGGTAGGCCCATGCACTTGTAGTCCAAGAAAAACAGCAACGTCCTACAATATGATCGTCACCTCTCCGATGCAAAGGTAGAAATTGTGTCTCTTGATGCCATCACTCTACCATGGCTGTAATGAGGATACAATCAAGCTGTATGTCGTAAACTCTAAAAACTCCATAAAAACTAGCCACATGAAGATACTCTACAATCCTCTGATATGGCAGCCAAGCGCGCATCACGGTGGAGCCTCTGTGTCTACAGCGTAGGGGCCTTATGTCTTCTCTAGAATATATACTGTCACTATGGTGTCGAGTTTGAAGATAGAGCACGGTAGGGTCAGTCGGCCCCGAATGCACGTCGGAGTCTGAACCAGCCATGTCTAAGATGCAAAGTGTAAAGACAAATGTACGACAAAGATAGTAAGAAACATCAAAGATGGTAAAAAATATCAAAAATGATAAATAGCCAACATTAACAACATGATCATTTCATATATTTTTTCAAACATTTACATGACATGATTATATAATCAAAATAGTTTAAAAAGAACACAAGCATTACATAAACATAGTTCATATGAAAAATAGAGATAAATCAGTACTGTTCGGGACATCTATACCGATTATGCCCTATCTCCTTGCACAATCCACACCGTACAATATTTTGATGCTCCATTGCATCCATATCATTTCAAATCCTCCTTGACTGTGGATGCCCCTTTCCTTGTCTTCTTGTGGATGGATGCAGTATGAGTCTCGGTGCAGTCCACTAAGGCCAATAATGCAGACTCTCTGGAGGATGGAAGGTAGGTGTATATGACTACTTATAATGTGCAATAGTATAACAATCATCGACGAAATGCTTCCAGTCTAAGTTCACGCTGGCACAAATAGCAAACAAATAGGAGCATGGATAATACAGTAACTGCCACTTCCTACATATGCATGTGCGTGCCCCTAAGTCGATTGTGTGTATATAATCAGGTTCATCGGGGCTATGATGCCTTCGTTTCAACTGAATCTCATACAAATCTGATTGATTATTGTACTTAACTACACAACGCTCCCTGGACTTCAGCTATCGTCTATTTAACTTTCATCTAATCTTATCTGTGAATATCCTATCGGTCTTCTTTTTTCGTGCTGCAATTACACATTTGATGCTGAACTACTGCGACAAGTATTCGAAGGAAAGATGAACAAAAGCGATAATGAGCAATGAGCGAGCCCTCTTCAACATCTTATTGAAGCTTTCAAATAGATTGGTATTTATTATTTCATACCTACATCCATCTGTGTCATGCACCAGCACCCATTTACTCAGATCATCAAGTAGATATGTTTTCAGATATTGGAAGCAATTGCGCCATGTTTTCTCAATATGTTGCATGCTTTGATCAAACTTTCAGGACTGATTTTGCTTTACAGTTTGATGGAAATAAGCCTGTTGGTGCAAAAATCCGCTTGCGTCGGAGAAGCTGGAGTCGGGGAAGCCGCGGTCGCCGTCGGGACCTGCAAGGGAAGTCTAAACCGGAGGTGGGGTTGCTCTGGCAAGACCCTCCGACGCTCAAGTCAGTTCTCTGCCTCAACAAGAATGGAGTGCTCAAACGGAGAATTTAGCAGAGTTTTGAGATAGGGAAAAGGAGCTTAGAGAATAACGTATCTGGGTCCCCCTTTTATAGGCGGAGGAGGCAAACGGCTTGATGGCGATGTTTGTAACCGCCTGGTAGTGGGCCGCCCATGGTCAGGGGAATTGATTGCGAAAGATAGTGGGGTGGACCCGTGGCCATCGTCACAGCCCGCCACGTAGGGCCTACTGCAGGTAGTGGAGCGGCGTCCGTTGCTGCTAGTTGTCAGCGAGTAGTAGGATCGTGCAGCACCTGCCGCAGAGAGCGGAGCAGAATCATGGCCGTGGACACAGCCTGTCAGAGAGTAATGGAGCCGCACAGAATCCGCTACAAGTAGTGGAACAGGATCATGGTTGTTATTGCGATCTGCCAAGGGGCGCGGATCCGTTGATCGAGGCTCGGCAGCGGTCGGAGTCCGGCCTCTGTAGAAGTCCGGGAAGGGTCCTCCTTTCGGTTGGGGTCGTAGGTGAAGTCCGGTTCCCGTAGGAGTCCGGACGAAGCTTTCCTGCAGTGGATACTGAAAGTGGAACCCGGCTCCCGTAGGAGTCCGGGCAGAGCATCCTGCAATCAAAATTAAAGATGAAGTTCGACTCCCGCAGGAGTCCGGGCGGAGCCGAGCTGCTGTTGATGTCGGAGGTGGAGCCCGGCTCCCGTAGGAGTCCGGGCGAAGCCGTTCTGCTGTCGAGGGTGGAGCCCGGCTTCCGTAGGAGTCCGGGCGGAGCCGAGCTGCAACCAAAGTTAGAGGTAAAGTCAGGCTCCCGCAGGAGTCCGGGCGGAGCCGAGCTGCTGTTGATGTCGGAGGTGGAGCCCGGCTCCCGTAGGAGTCCGGGCGGAGCTGTGCTGCAATTGATGTCGAAGGCGAAGCCCGGCTCCCGTAGGGGTCCGGGCGGAGCCGTGCTGCTGTTGATGTCGGAGGTGGAGCCCGGCTCCCGTAGGAGTCCGGGCGGAGCTGTGCTGCAATTGATGTCGAGGGCGGAGCCCGGCTCCCGCAGGAGTCCGGGCGGAGCTGCGCTGCAACCAAAGTTAGAGGTAAAGTCAGGCTCCCGCAGGAGTCCGGGCGGAGCCGAGCTGCTGTTGATGTCGGAGGTGGAGCCCGACTCCTGTAGGAGTCCGGGCGGAGCTGTACTGCAATTGATGTCGAAGGCGGAGCCCGACTCCCGTAGGGGTCCGGGCGGAGCCGTGCTGCTGTTGATGTCGGAGGTGGAGCCCGACTCCCGTAAGAGTCCGGGCGAAGCTGTGCTGCAATTGATGTCGAAGGCGGAGCCCGGCTCCCGTAGGGGTCCGGGCGGAGCCGTTCTGCTGTCGAGGGCGGAGCCCGGCTCCCGTAGGAGTCCGGGTGGAGCCGTTCTGCTGTCGAGGGTGGAGCCCGGCTCCCGTAGGAGTCCGGGCGGAGCCGTTCTGTCGAGGATTTCAGCCGCGGGCATTTTATACCCAACACCAGTCCCCCTACTTCCGAGTTTGAACTTCAAGCGAAGGAAGTACACAGAGAGAGATGTGCGCAGCCGAAATTGCCCCCTCGATTCCTGCGCACTGCCGCCCCCACTTAATGCGCGCACGTCAGAATCTATTTTTCGGTGAAGGCGACTTGAAAAGTCTCTTCGGAACCTCCGTTGAAACGCGATCCCAAGCGTCGCTCTTCGGGAATCTATGAGCGGTCAACCCTCGATGGCGGTGAAGGGGCTAAGCGCGCCACGTGGCACACACCAGCTGGCCCAGGAATACCCGCCGCCATAACTGCGCCAGGATCCATCGGCTATTTAAACCCCTCAGTCCCTTCGTGGCTTCATTCTGGCGCTGTTCTTTCATCTGAGAGTCCTGCTTCTCTCGCCCCAGTCCCTGTCTCCTTCCCTTATATCATGTCCTCTACTCGGGAGGTTGTTCTTGAGGGAATTTTTAGGGTTTGGAGGAAGGTGAGGAGGAGAATGGCGGCTTGTGAAAATCTCCGTCGTTCTAAAGGGAGCCCAAGGAAGAATTCCTTCAACAACAGGGGTTTAATAACGGGGGCTGTCGGTGAAGTTATTCTGCCCGCGAATCTCGGAGTAGCAAGGCGGGGTGATACCGGTCAAGAGGGCAGAATAGACGTCATAAGCCCTGACGGGATCCTTGACGCCGTCGGGGCCGAGAGACCAGAGGCGGTCGGCGTCGACGGTGGGGCAGTAGAACTTGTTGCGGGGGCGGTGGAAGTAACGCACGCCGACCTTGCCGGAGCGTCTCGGGTGGCGGCCATCGTGGTGCATTCGGAGATGAGGCATATCTCTGGTGTCCCAACCGCTCCGGAAGTGGTTACGGTTCTTCTTGAAACAGGTCTTCGCTGCTGCCGCCGTTACCCCCACCGCCTCCGGAGGTCCATCCCACCCCTTTCCCACTGAGGTTGGGACTTTGGGAATAGAATGAGGCGAGATGGGGCGAGAGCTGTTACACACACTGGAGAATGCGACTGAGAAGGATAGAGACGGAGTTCGTAGCTCGGAGCGGCCTCCGGTTCGTCCTACCCGAACCGTGCTCGCGAGACTTGCGATGACGTGTATCTTCTTTTTTCCTGACCCACCGGGTCCTGTAACGTGTACTTTTGTTAAATGAAAAGTGATTTCAATACCTTGTTTGCATCTTGTGTTGAATAGTTGTCGGCCGAACTTCTTCATTTTCCTTTCCTTCTCTTTGCCTGTGTTACGTCGTTCCAAGGTCATCGGCAACCTTTTCAGTTCATGTGGGGTCGTCATCCGCCGAGCTCCTTTTCGGCTTTTATGCCGTTCGGAGATACCCACTTGTCAGATTTGCTTAGATTTTTCTCCGCTGAAGTCGGGGCTAAGTTCGGCTCCCTTGATAGTCCGAACGGAGAAGCCCTCCGGAAGTTGGAGTAGCTCGGTTTTCGTAGGAATCAGGGCAAAGTTTTTCTGCAATCAAAGTCATAAGTAAGGTCCGGCTTCCGTAGAAGTTTGGGTGAAGTCTTTTCTGCGGCAGAACCCGGCTCCCGTAGGAGTCCGGGCGAAGTCTTTTTTGCGATGGAACCCGACTCCCGTAGGAGTCCGGGTGAAGTCTTTTTTGCGGCGGAACCCGGCTCCCGTAGGAGTCCGGGTGAAGTCTTTTTTGCGGCGGGACCCAGCTCCCGTAGGAGTCCGGGTGAAGTCTTCTTGGCGTAGGAACCCGGCTCCCGTAGGAGTCCGGGTGAAGTCTTTCTTGCGGCGGAACCCGGCTCCCGTAGGAGTCCGGGTGAAGTCTTCTTGGCGTAGGAACCTGGCTCCCGTAGGAGTCCGGGTGAAGTCTTTCTTACGGCAGAACCCGACTCCCGTAGGAGTCCGGGTGAAGTCTTCTTGGCGTAGGAACCCGGCTCCCGTAGGAGTCCGGGTGAAGTCTTTCTTGCGGTGGAACCCGGCTCCCGTAGGAGTCCGGGTGAAGTCTTCTTGGCGTAGGAGCCCGGCTCCCGTAGGAGTCCGGGCCTTCCACTTTGCTCATGTTAGGATGAGGTTCTCCTTCTATTTCTGACAGGGCTACGGGGGCACATTAGGGCGTTGCGAGGCCTCTCCCCCCATCCGGTCTAAAAGAATCGGGCCTTCGACTTTGCTCAAGTTAGGGCGAGGTTCTCCTCCTGTCCCTAACAGGGCTATGGGGGCACATATGGGCGTTGCAAGGCCTCTCCCCCCATCCGGTCTAAAAGAACCGGGCCTTCGACTTTGCTCAAGTTAGGGTGAGGTTCTCCTCCTGTCCCTAACAGGGCTGTGGGGGCACATATGGGCGTTGCAAGGCCTCTCCCCCCATCCGGTCTAAAAGAACCGGGCCTTCGACTTTGCTCAAGTTAGGGCGAGGTTCTCCTCCTGTCCCTAACAGGGCTGTGGGGGCACATATGGGCGTTGCAAGGCCTCTCCCCCCATCCGGTCTAAAAGAATCGGGCCTTCGACTTTGCTCAAGTTAGGGCGAGGTTCTCCTCCTGTCCCTAACAGGGCTGTGGGGGCACATATGGGCGTTGCAAGGCCTCTCCCCCCATCCGGTCTAAAAGAACCGGGCCTTCGACTTTTATAAGGTTGCCCTCTCATTTTTGATACCGTCTGCTTGACTTGTCCCAAGACAAATGGGCACGCATTTTTTGATTAGGACGAAATCACTGGTAGTACATCCGTAAGTTTTCTGAACTCCATGGTCGCGGGAGGTCGGCTCCTCCGAGTTCCTTAAGATAATAAGTTCCAGGTCGGACTACTTCTTTGACCTCATAAGGTCCCTCCCAGTTTGGGGCAAGCTTCCCCTGGCCCTGTGGTTGTGAGACAGCAGCTCGCCGGAGCACTAGATCCCCTGCTTTGAATACCTTGTTCTTGACTCGGGCGTTGTAATATCGGGCAACTTTCTGTCTGTAGGCTGCCATTCGAACCTGAGCAATCTCCCACCTTTCTTCCAGTAGGTCGAGGTTGGCTCTGAGACTTTGCGCGTTTTGGGGTTCGTCGAATGCCACGACTCGTGCCGTCGGGAGTTTAAGCTCGATCGGGATGACGGCTTCTGTACCAAAGGCTAAAGCAAAGGGAGTCTCTCCTATAGGCAAGCTCTGGGTGGTCCGATAAGCCCATAGCACATGATAAAGTTCGTCCGCCCAAGTTCCTTTTGCTTTTTCGGGCCTGGTCTTAATCCCCTGCAAAAGGGTTCTGTTTGTTACCTCGGCTTCGCCGTTCGCCTGGGGATGGGCCACTGATGTGAATTTGTGGGAGATGTTTAGGTCTTCACAGAATTCAGCAAATCTGGCTCCCGCGAATTGCCGTCCATTATTAGTGATGAGGGTTCTAGGCAAACCGAACCTGCACACGATCGATTTTCAGATGAAATCCTGCACTTTCGCTTCTGTGATTTTGGCTAGCGGCTCGGTCTCGACCCATTTGGTGAAGTAGTCGATTGCTACGAGAAGGAATTTCCTTTGACCAGACGCCATGGGAAAGGGGCCAAGAATATCCATCCTCCACTGCGCAAAAGGCCATGGGGCACTCAAGGGTGTAAGCTCGGTAGCAGGTTGTCTCTGGACGTTGGCGTATCTCTGGCATCGATCACACTTTTTGACATATTCGATTGAATCATGATGCATTATCGGCCAGTAATACCCTTGGCGGAGTAGCTTGTGGGATAGAGACCTGGCACCTAAATGGCTTCCGCAAGCTCCCTCGTGCACTTCCCATAAAGCGTAGTCAGCTTCTGAGGGTCGGAGGCATCTCAAGAGAGGCAAGGAGTACGATCTTTTGTATAATTTGCCCTCATAAAGGATGTACCGGGAGGCTTGATTTCGGAGTTTTCGGGCTTCTTTCGCATCCTGGGAGAGAATCCCATCTCTAAGATAGGTTATTAGCGGGTCGACCCAGCTGGGCCCATGGTCGATCTCCATTACGAGTCGCGGTTCTTCCGTACTCGGATGCTTTAAAACTTCAAAGAGGACGCCTTTTGGCAATTCGGCCGGGGCTGATGTCGCCAGTTTGGAGAGAAGATCGGCTCTGGTGTTCTCCGACCTTGGAATTTGCCTGATATCAAAGTCGCCAAAGGCAGGGATGAACTCCTTCACTTTCTCAAGATATTTGGCCATACTGTCCTCCCGCGCTTCAAAGCTCCCGCTGACTTGCCCCACCACAAGTTGGGAATCGCTGTGCACCCGGAGTTGACCTATTCCGAGCTCCCTGGCGATCCTCAACCCTGCGATCAGAGCTTCATACTCCGCTCCATTGTTTGTTGTGGAGAATTCAAAATGCAGAGCGTACTCCGCAACGACTCCCTCCGGGCTGGTCAAGATCAGGCCTGCACCCGCGCCTGCCGTGTTGGAAGATCCGTCCACATGGAGGGTCCAAAAGCTACCGGAGGAACTGGCTTCTTCGTCGGGGGAGTTCGGTTGAGTTCTCAGGACGTCAATTTTGCTTTGCTCAGGTTCGGCCTCCTCGGGGATGGTGCATTTCACTATGAAATCCGCCAATATTTGGGCCTTTATTGCCGGTCTAGGTTTGTAGTTGATGTCGAATTCTGTGAGCTCGATTGTCCATTTCGCCATTCTTCCAGAGGTGTCAGCTCGATGCAAAACCGCCTTGATCGGTTGGTTGGTGAGTAACGTTACCGTGTGCCCTTGAAAGTAAGGCCGGAGTCTCCGAGCTGCAATCAATAAGGCGTAGGTCAGTTTTTCTAATTTAGTATACCTGGTCTCGGCGTCCCTCAGCACGCGACTGATGTAGTAGACCGGTCGCTGGACTTTTACTTCCTCTTTAACAAGGACGGCTGCAAGGGCTGTGGGAGAGACTGCCAGGTACAAAAATAGTTCCTCCTTAGGCTCGGGCTTCGCCAGTAGTGGGGGCGAGCTAAGGTAGCTTTTTAATTCTTCGAAGGCCCGTTGACATTCAGAGGTCCAACAGAAGTTCTTCGGCTGCTTGAGGGTTTGAAAGAAGGGCAAACATCGTTCGACCGACCTTGCGACAAAGCGATTAAGGGCCGCAACTCTTCCCGTGAGGCACTAAACCTCCTTGATCGACTTTGGAGCAGCCATATTCTGGATGGCGCGAATTTTCTTCGGATTGGCCTCGATTTCGCGTCCCGATACCATGAAGCCCAGGAACTTTCCTGAGGTTACCCCAAAGGCGCATTTGGTCGGGTTCAGCTTCATTCTATACTTTCGAAGAGCGCCAAAGGTTTCCTCGAGGTCGGCGACGTGATTTTTGGAAGACCTGCTTTTCACGAGCATATCGTCCACATAAACCTCCATATTTCGGCCGATCTGCTCCTTGAAGATTTTGTTCACCAGTCGTTGATAGGTTGCGCCCGCGTTCTTGAGGCCAAACGGCATAACCCTGTAGCAGTAAAGGCCGTGATTAGTGATAAAAGCAGTCTTCTCTTCGTCTTCCGATGCCATTCTAATCTGGTTATAGCCAGAAAATGCGTCCATGAAAGTGAGAAGCTCATGGCCCGAGGTAGCGTCCACCAGTTGGTCGATCCTGGGAAGGGGATAGCTGTCCTTTGGGCAAGTTTTATTCAGCTTTTTGAAGTCGATACACATCTTCCACTTGCCGTTTGCTTTCTTGACCAAGACAACATTGGAGATCCACTCTGGATAATTGACCTCCTTGATGAATCCGGCCTTGAGAAGTTTATCCACTTCCTCGGCTATTACCTTCTGCCTCTCCGGGGCATGACTCCGGATTTTTTCTTTTGTAGGCTGATGTTTAGGGTCGACCGCCAGATGATGTTCCATGACCTCTGTGTCAATCCCCGGTATATCCGTCGGGACCCATGCGAAAACGTCCGCATTCCTTCGGAGGAAATCCACGAGATGCGTCCGTACCTCCTCCTCCAGATTGGAGCCAATCAACACCACATGCTCCGCATTCCCATCATTCAAAGGAATTGGTATTAGGTCCTCGATCGGACCGCCCCTCTCTTCAGTGAGGTCATCGCGCGCGTCCAACCCGTCGACCGGACAGAGGTCCGCTTGATCGCTTCTTTGTAAGGCAATATTGTAGCAGTGCCTGGCCAGCGCTTGGTCTTCCCGAACTTCTCCAATCCCCCTGTCAGTGGGGAACTTCAACTTCAAATGGTAGGTTGAAACAACGGCTCTGAGGGCATTGAGGCCGGGTCGGCCGAGAATTGCATTGTAGGCAGATGGCGCCTTTACCACCAGGAAGTTCACCAGGGCTCTGGACTGCTTTGGATGCTGACCCGCGGTCACAGTTAGAGCTATCATTCCTTCCGTCGGAACGGCGTCGCCAGTAAACCCTATCAAAGGGGAGCACATCGGCCTTAGATGACCGCCAAGAGTGGCCATTCTCGAATAGGCACTGTAGAATAAGATGTCGGCCGAACTTTCGTTGTCGACGAGAATGCGACGGACGTCATAATTTGCTATGTTCAAGGAAACTACGACCGCGTCGTTATGAGGAAATTGGACTCCCTGAGCGTCTTCTTCATTGAAGGCTATGGGCTCTTCAACTTTTTGCCGCTTGAGTGGTGCAGCTGATGTGCTGGTTGCCTCCGACCGAGATTCTCCCGAGATGACGTTGACGGAATCCGGCGAAGACTGGTCATCCGGCCACCCTTTATTAGCAACCATAGCCAGAGGTAGTTGTGCAGAAACCTCGCGAGAGGGCATCGGATGGGAAAAAGAGGATTGGATGCCGGAAAAGATGGCCGAAAGCGGGTCCGTTGAGCGCTCCTTCAAGAACAAGGGTGCTGCGAAGACACAGACCCTTCCTCTAGCGCCAATCCTGTTGGTGCAAAAATCCGCTTGCGCCGGAGAAGCTGGAGTCGGGAAAGCCGCGGTCGCCGTCGGAACCTGCAAGGGAAGTCTAAACCGGAGGTGGGGTTGCTCCGGCAAGACCCTCCGACGCTCAAGTCAGTTCTCTGCCTCAACAAGAATGGAGTGCTCGAACGGAGAATTTAGCAGAGTTTTGAGATAGGAAAAAGGAGCTTAGAGAATAACGTATCTGGGTCCCCCTTTTATAGGCGGAGGAGGCAAACGACTTGATGGCGACGTTTGTAACCGCCTGGTAGTGGGCCGCCCATGGTCAGAGAAATTGATTGCGAAAGATAGTGGGGTGGACCCGTGGCCATCGTCACAGCCCGCCACGTAGGGCCTACTGCAGGTAGTGGAGCGGCGTCCGTTGCTGCTAGTTGTCAGCGAGTAGTAGGATCGTGCAGCACCTGCCGCAGGGAGCGGAGCAGAATCGTGGCCGTGGACACAGCCTGTCAGAGAGTAATGGAGCCGCACGGAATCCGCTACAAGTAGTGGAACAGGATCATGGTTGTTATTGCGATCTGCCAAGGGGCGTGGATCCGTTGATCGAGGCACGGCAGCGGTCGGAGTCTGGCCTCTGTAGAAGTCCGGGAAGGGTCCTCCTTTCGGTTGGGGTCGTAGGTGAAGTCCGGTTCCCGTAGGAGTCCGGACGAAGCTTTCCTGCAGTGGATACTGAAAGTGGAACCCGGCTCCCGTAGGAGTCCGGGCAGAGCATCCTGTAATCAAAATTAAAGATGAAGTTCGGCTCCCGCAGGAGTCCGGGCGGAGCCGAGCTGCTGTTGATGTCGGAGGTGGAGCCCGGCTCCCGTAGGAGTCCGGGCGGAGCCGTTCTGCTGTCGAGGGTGGAGCCCGACTTCCGTAGGAGTCCAGACGGAGCCGAGCTGCAACCAAAGTTAGAGGTAAAGTCAGGCTCCCGCAGGAGTCCGGGCGGAGCCGAGCTGCTGTTGATGTCGGAGGTGGAGCCCGGCTCCCATAGGAGTCCGGGCAGAGCTGTGCTGCAATTGATGTCGAAGGCGGAGCCCGGCTCCCGTAGGGGTCCGAGCGGAGCCGTGCTGCTGTTGATGTCGGAGGTGGAGCCCGGCTCCCGTAGGAGTCCGGGCGGAGCTGTGCTGCAATTGATGTCAAGGGCGGAGCCCGGCTCCCGCAGGAGTCCGGGCGGAGCTGCGCTGCAACCAAAGTTAGAGGTAAAGTCAGGCTCCCGCAGGAGTCCGGGCGGAGCCGAGCTGCTGTTGATGTCGGAGGTGGAGCTCGGCTCCCGTAGGAGTCCGGGCGGAGCTGTACTGCAATTGATGTCGAAGGCGGAGCCCGGCTCCCGTAGGGGTCCGGGCGGAGCCGTGCTGCTGTTGATGTCGGAGGTGGAGCCCGGCTCCCGTAGGAGTCCGGGCGAAGCTGTGCTGCAATTGATGTCGAGGGCGGAGCCCGGCTCCCGCAGGAGTCCGGGCGGAGCTGCGCTGCAACCAAAGTTAGAGGTAAAGTCAGGCTCCCGCAGGAGTCCGGGCGGAGCCGAGCTGCTGTTGATGTCGGAGGTGGAGCCTGGCTCCCGTAGGAGTCCGGGCGGAGCTGTGCTGCAATTGATGTCGAAGGCGGAGCCCGGCTCCCGTAGGGGTCCGGGCGGAGCCGTGCTGCTGTTGATGTCGGAGGTGGAGCCCGGCTCCCGTAGGAGTCCGGGCGAAGCTGTGCTGCAATTGATGTCGAAGGCGGAGCCCGGCTCCCGTAGGGGTCCGGGCGGAGCCGTTCTGCTGTCGAGGGCGGAGCCCGGCTCCCGTAGGAGTCCGAGCGGAGCCGTTCTGCCGAGGATTTCGGCCGCGGGCATTTTATATCCAACAAAGCCAAAAATATGGCATCATGGAATTGACCATTTAGGTTAGCCTCAATATATCTAAGACATAATCTATGATACCCATATGGTGCTGTCCATCCAACAGATTTATTTGAAACTGTAGTTAATATTCTTTTATGTCAATCTAAAATTATGTCAATCCCCATACGATCATGTACCACATAATAGCGCAAATACCATAAAAATCATGACCAACTACTATGGTTCTCGTCTTTACAAATGGCAAATGCTAGAGGATAGATTCTTCCATTTCTATCCCTTTCCACAGCTATCATGAGAGTACCCTTATATCGATAGTATAGATGCATTGCATTGATACTAATTAATGGGCGGCAAAACTGGAGCCCTGAATGCATGGACCAAATACCCAAAAAACTCGATGGAACACCTCTGTGTTTGCCTCTGTTACAGAAAATTTTGCAAAATCTACATGATTTCCTCGTTGGCATGATGAACTGCAGCTAGCTAAGGACTCAATGTATTATAAAACTCTGTCCAATCTCCAAATAGCTTATTCATAACAAGTTGTTTAGCTATCCACATCTTTCTGTAAGATGCCTCACACTGCCATGCATCACATACAAAAGTTTGGCAGGCTGATATGGATATGGATATCTCTGCCTTAACTGATCCTCTAATGATATCGGCAATCATATGTACATCCAGCTGTGGATGATCTTGCATCACATCTGTATTCAAGCATGTGTGTGGCCCTTTATATATCGTAATCTTCCATCGCTGCATTTTGGTCTGAAAAAATACACGAAGATGCCAACTACAAGTATCAAATTGTTTACACATGATGCTCTATTTAACTCTATCTGACTCGATGACTTTGAAAGGATGGTGGGTGCGAATAGCATATTATTTTACGACACGTTGGACTTATTCTTTCAACCCAAATATCATTTTTTTTCTTAACTCTTTATTTTCACCAAAGAATGGATGTTCTAGCAATGCTCCATGGGATGGGGCCTCATCATTGTCGGATGCATCAACTAGCCCGAATTCAGGAACAAGGGGTGCCTCATATGGTGGGACATCCTCTTCTACATTAGATTCTTTATTATCTCTGCCATCAGACTCTGCATCATCATCCTCATGTTCATCATCCGCAGGATTAGAATCATAACTAACAGCGGGTTTATTTTCAAATAAAGTTGTATCAACCATTACAATTCTCAATCCTCTAAGTTCGGTACGTGTTGTATATGGCTGATTAAGTGATACAGGGTTATAAGATTTATACTCCATGGTAGCTGCTACATAACTAAGACCGACCCCCATATCATCATCAAATACAGTGTTATATGGATATTGATATGCAGATTCTGTACCTACCATATACTGGGACTACTAGTCACGGATGCTGCTGGTCCACCAATGCTACATACAGGGGTGCCTTTGTACTCATATACAACTTCATCGGCCATTGAAGCTGCATCAGGTAGAGAACCACCCATCTCTAACTGCGCAAGTGGGACAGATACAGTCTAAGACATACTAACATGCTACTCGTCACCACTCAAAATTCCTATCGCTGCCGGCTTAATAAAAAATTTAACCACCTGAAAAACCCCCTCTGATGGGATGTCCAAGATATATAGTATTCATGTTCTGATCATCTTTAATAGGTATAGTCAAATACTATCCAACGGTATGCATCGAAAATCTATATAGTAGGAAAACTCCACAATGATTGGGGTTCCATTCGGTGACAGTATTACAGACTCGCACAAGTTCTAGGTATGTTGCGTTACAGTCCATCATGGTCATCCGAATCCTTCTACCATCATAATATGCACCGTTAGTATTTTGATTGATCCTTTCATCCCAATGGAAGAAAACGGTGACAAGACTTGGATCCATTTTATTAGAAATTATGGTGAGAAGTAACTGCATGAACATATAAACAGATATTCACTAGGAGGAAGTACTTAATATTTAAAATGACTTACATAATAAATGCATCCTATCACCATCTAATAGGTAAAGTTAGGTTCTATCCCATTTAGGAATTGCATTAATTCTATAGGTAATTATAGTAATCAACTGATGCGCAATAGGGGCTGAAAAAAGTTTCGACAGTATTTTTTCTTAGTTTTCTCCATACAACTGAAAATATGTAAAGAGAACTAAAAAAAATACTGTTTAAAATTTCTTTCGGTCCCTATTGTGTATCGATTGATTACCATAATTATCTATAGAATTAATTATAATTTTTAAACTATCCAAATCGGATAATCAATTAACCAATGTACATAATTCTGTCATCCATATAAAAAAATATAACTATATGGATGTTTTAGAATATGTACATTAATCAAAAGACGGATCTATGATTCCATATAATATAAAATTTTTAAAAAATATAGGCTTAGCTGGCTTGTAATCTAATACTTATGGTGGTTGGACAATGAATCCTATAGAATTTTGGGCCCAACCAACCAAACAAACCCAAATAAAAAATTATTTTAATAATTTATTTATAAATAAATATTATTTACATTAAATTACCTTCTTTCTGTACAAATTACCTTCTATTATAAAAATATAAATTACAATAAACATAAATTTATAATTCATATAAACATAAATTTATAAAAATATAAACATAAATTTATGTTTATAAACATAAAAATATAATAAACATAAATTTATGTTTATAAACATAAATTTATAAACATAAAAATATAAATAAATATTATAAAAATAAATTTATAATTCAAATAAAAAAATTAAATCATAAAAATAAAAAAAATTGCCTTCGTTTGCCTCTCAGGATGGGGGTGGGGCAGCACATCGAGGACTGCCGATGGCGGTACATCGGGAGGAGTGGGGCGGGCCGAGAGAATGAGGGAGAGCCATCGGGGACCAAGTGGGAGAGGGAGGGAGGGTTCTCATGCCGCGGACCGCCGAGAGGAGGAGGGCTGACGATATGCCAGGGTGGAGGGGGACGGGCTGAGAGGAGGAGAGACAGCTATCGGGGACTGAGAGGGAGAGGGGGGGTTCTCATGTCGAGAGGAGGAAGGGCCATCGAGGACCGACAGGGATGGAGGTTCGTCTGCATTGGAGACCGAGAGGGAGAAGGGGGGTTCTAGCACCGAGAGGGAGCGAGGGGCATCTGCATCGGGGACCGAGAGGGAGCAGGGGAGCGTCTGCACCGAGGATTGAGAGGGAGAGGCGGGGATCACGTGGAGAGGTGGGGGGACTGAGATTTTTTTTTTCCCTAAATCACGAAGAGAGAAGAGGGGAGGGAAGGAGGGCGATATATAGGCGACTATATGAGTTGCCCTTCTGTAAAGTGACTCTATAAGTCGCTCTATGGAAGGGTGACTCATATAGTCGCTCTTCCATAAGGTGATTTTGTGAGCCGCCCTTCGGCAAGGCGATCCTCTTTTGCTGACTCACTTTTTCGCATGGCATGAAAGATGATGAGTTGGCATCTAAAGTCGTCTTACCACAGAGCAACTTTCTTCTGAACAGTATTTTTATAAATATTTTTCAAAAAATATTATTTTGATAATTTTTTTTAAATAATCATATTTCAGTAAAAAAATATGAAAAAGTCTTGTAGAATTTATTTTTAAAAAATATCATGGTATATTAATTCTTACATTTTTTATAATTTTTAATATTTTTGTCGCAACTCTTATGATTTTGTGAGCCGTTATATTATATAAAAAAAGATCCAGACGGTAAATTAAACCGGAGAAGACGTTTACCAACTCGCTTAGAATTGGCAAGTGTTCATTTTATCGTGGACGGCATGTAATCATGCTAAGCATCTTACAGTATTTTTTGAATACTGCAGAGAATTCGGTTCCTTTTTTACCACCATTTAGATTAAATAATTATTTAATTTTTATAAAATATCTGTCTGGCATGAGAAGAACGAAGTACTGAGAAGTACTCCTCCACCGGCCCCAACCCTCGCCGCCTTCATGTCGTAGGGTCTCCACCGCTTCGTCCACGGCGTCCTTGCCCTTGCTCTCTCACACGAGCTCAGCCCCGTCATCACTAACGTCGTCATTGCTTGCTGCATCTCGCACTAGACACCGCCACACCCCCTTTGGCATGCTCGCTCCGCTCCTCACTGCCGCCTTCGTGGGCATGGCCTTCACCATCCAGTTTGTCCGTGAGTCCACCCACCTCGGCCTCCACCGCTCCATCGGCGGTGTCCTCACCCTCACTCTCTCACGTGAGCTCAGCCCCGTCATCACCGCCGTCGTCATCGCTGGCCACGTCAGCTCCACCTTTGCTGCCGAGCTAGGAACGGCCCCTCCGCATGGGTGGCCTCCATGGCGGAGGAAAAGGGCCAACGAACACCCAGCGCCGCGACCGTCGGGGCATCACGCTCGCCGGTTGCCGCCGACGCCACCTCCGGCGACGTGCTCATCCTCCCTCCACTGGCCGCCGACCACTCCTTCAACCTTCGCCTCACATCACATACACCCTCCTCATGGGCCCCATCGCAGAACCCACACCTCTCCTCCCCAGCCCCACCACTGCGGCTCGAGAAAATATTTATTGCAACGATGGTATCATGTCAAATCATCATTTCCGTGAATGATATACCATGCTAGCCTTCGATTTTCAATTTTTGATTAGATTGTGACAACTGGACATGATATCACTGTTGTAATGAATATCTTCTCCCCATACTCCCCACCTCATTCCTCCACCTCATCTCCCTCGTGCTCTCCGTCTGCTCCACGCCAATTCCATCGCCTCCACCAGCATCGCCGGCCACTGCGGTATGATTCAGTCCCGATGCTCCTCTCTCAACCCATCGATAAATATCCTTGAGGTTTCGTAGCCAGGCGAAGCGGGTGAGTGAGTCCACCACGTCGTGCCCATGGGAGAAGCATCGCAGCGGATGGCTCCGCCTCTCGGGTGATGATCATCGATCCAAGAAGAAAGCCACGTGTCAAAAAAATATATATTAAAAGAGCCATGTGTTAAATGAAGCCTTTTTCATTGCGAAACCATCATTTTAATATATATATATATATATATATATATATATATATATATATATAATAGATTAGTTGAAGGCAGCGATTTCTCGCATCTTTTTTGGCTAACTCAAGGCAGTGCCAAATGATCATTTTCATCATCTAGTAAAATTTGTTGAAGCTGAGTGCTCTACTAGGCCTGCCTCCCCCTCCATAAAATGTACGTCTCTTCTCCTTGAATGCTGAGTGGTCGCGTAGGCATTATTTCTGGAATCATGTCCTCTAAAGCCTCCTCCGTAGTATCGTGTGCTCGATCTCAAACTCATCCTCAAAATCTTTTTCTTAAGTAATACAAAAAAAAAATTATTTATTTAAATAATTTAAATTTTAACTTATTTATCAATTTGATGTAAAAATCATAAAACGTCATTCAAAATAACATTTTATCATGACCACATCACCTCCCATTTTCTACGTAGACGTCGTTCAAAAAAAAAAATTAAAAAATATTATTTTAAATGATATTTTTAAAAGCACCATTTAAAATGGTATTTTCTATTTTTTTTCAAAAAAAATAAATAAATAAATGAAAAAAATAAAATTTATAATTTTAAATTTATAAATAAAAATTTATAAATAAAAATTTATAAATAAATAAAAATTTTAATTTTGAATGAATTTTAAAAATATAAAAATTTAAATTTTTTATTCAAATAAAAAAAATAATTTAAAATTATTTTCTTCTTTTCAAATTAATTTTTTTTTAAAAAATATCTAAACAAAAATCTTAAAAATTTAAAAGATTAAAAATATCATAGAAAAAGAAAAAATGAGAAAGAAATGCGAAAAAAATAAAAATTATAATTTTGAATTTAAAAAATAAAAATTTTAATTTTAATTCAAATAAATAACATCATTTCAAATTCATCCCCATTTCAAATTAATTTTTAAAAAAAAAGATGTTCAAAAAATAAAAAATTAAAAAGTGCCATAAAAAAGTTAAAAATTTAAAAAAATTGAAAAAAAAATAAAAATTATAATTTGAAATTTAAAAGAAATAAAATTTTTAATTTTAATTAAAATAAAAAATATCATTTCAAATTATGTTTCCCATTTCAAATTAATTTATTTAAAAAATATTCCAAACAAATAAAAAAATACCCTAAAAAAATTTCATAAAAATAGAAAAAAATATAAAAAAATATAAAAATTTTATAATTATAATTTTAAATTAAAAAAATTAAATTTTTAATTTGAATTCAATTTTGATAAAAGAAAAAAATGCCATAAAAAAGTGAAAAAAAGAAGAAAAAATTTGAAAAAAAATTATAAATTAAAAATTAAAAAAATAAGAATTTTAACTTTAATTCACATAAAAAATATCATTTCAAATTACTTTCTCCATTTCAAATTATTTTTTTAAAAAATATCTGAAGAAAAGAAAAAATTGGGGTAAAAAAACAAAAAACACCATAAAAAAAAGAAAAAAGAGAAATGAATAGAATTGAAAAAAATAGGAATTATAATTCTAATTCAAAACAAAATTTATAATTTTGAATTTTAAGAAATAAAAATTCTAATTATAATTCAAATAAAAAACATCATTTCAAATAATTAAATTAATTTAAATTTAATTTTTTAAAAAATATTCTAAATAAAGAAAAAAAATACCTAAAAATGCCAAAAAGATAAAAATAGAAGAAAATTATAATTATAATTTGAAATTATAAAAATTTTAATTTGAATTTCAAAAAAAAAATGCCATAAAAGAAGTGAATAAAAGGGAAAAAATGAAAAAGTTTAAAAAATAAAGAATATCATAAAAAATGAAAAAAAATGGAAAAAAAATAAAAATTATATTTTTAAATATAAAAAAATAAAAATTTTAATTTTAATTCAAATAAAAACCATCATTTCAAATTACTTTCTCCATTTAAAATTAATTTTTTTAAAAAATATGTAAAAAAATTAAAAATTAAAAAAATAGCATAAAAAAGTAAAATAATTTAAAAAATAAAAAAATTATAATTATAATTTTTAATTTAAAAAATAAAATTTTTAATTTTATTTGAAATAAAAAATATCATTTCAAATTATTTTCTATTATTTTAAAAAAAATATCATTAAAAAATAACTTTAGCATAACTTTACGTTATAATTTTTATAGCCCTTTTAGCATAACTTTTTTCCTCCCAATGTTCTGAGACACATTCGAGTATGTGTATCCATATCCACAAAGCATAATATCCGATCACTTAAAATTAGATAATATAAAATAAAATTAATATTTAATAATATTAAATAGAATAAAAATGTCAAGCGTATAAAAAATAATACAATAAATGTAACAAAAATATTAAATACAAATCTAAAAAAGACTAAGTCCCATAAGGACGTCGTGGTATCCGTGGTCGCTTGGACCTTCTCAGGAAGGTCCTCGTCGGCTGCTCCTGCTCCTGCTCCTGCTGTGACAGCTCCTCCCTTATATCAATGGAGGAGGTCTACTGGTCATGCTGCTCAGAAATAACTGATGCTATCGGATCATCTACGGACTGAACGACCCACTCAACCCTCTCATCTGGATACACGGATGGGCCTGAAAAAGAAAGTATCATACTCATGTGGCCAACTGGTACCCGATGATGTCATCTGGGGGATGTAGGAAGAAGAAGGCACTGCCATCTGTGGATCAAAAGGCAGTAGCATCTGTGCAGCATCTAATGATGATATCTGCGGAATATGCGGTGATGGCATATGTGGAACATATAGTGACAGTGTATATCTCATATTTAGCGCATCGGCTGCTCCATACCAAAGCACATAGCTATATGGATCAACATCAATCGCCATCAATGTTCCAAAACTTGTTCTCTCTATCTCATGCAGTATCCGAATCCGTTCGTCCTCATCAGTCGTAGATAAAGCACGACGAGCATCCAACACAAGACCCGATATAGAATCAGTCTACAAAATAAAAATAAAACAGTCAATATACTATAAAATATAAAATATAAATATAACACAAACAACATAAACTAATTTTTGTAGTCTTACCAAAAGATGCACAGCAGAACTCTCGCCCTCGTATCCGGGAACTGCATACCGAGACTGTCCAATGACTCGCACTATAATACTAAAAAATCAAGCCATATAGTCATCGGTATATGAACGGTCTCTCAAAATGGGATCACCATGAATAATGTGATCTCGACGTGCATCCCAAATATCGATATATGCTGCATATCTGATACGCCAGTCAATACGAGCTCTACCTCATCGATCAATACGATGAAATCTCTTGCTAGTATCAAACTGCTCTGGGATGTCCTGAATCTGACCAAACTACCACAGGACACGATTGGAAAGATGCCACTCTACCATATCAAAACAAATAAGTGGCATCCTAGCAGTCCATATATCATGTCCAACGTACACATATGCGACAATATAGCCAATATCTCATCCGTATATGGCTCCCACAAAAACTGATAGAGTTAAAATAAAAAAATTAGTAAGCTAAAATTTTAATAGATTATGACAACTATAAAATGATATTTGTAAAAAATTTGAAATTTACCCATCTATATGTATCAACTAATGTATCCAACTGGCACCTATAAACCTGTGCCACTCTCGTCGATACGTGATGAACGTTGAATGCAACGTTCCATCTGTTTCACAATCTACTCATGTTAAATAAATTTTATCGAATTTAAAATAGTAAGTTTTAAATAATAAAAATAATATTTTTATACCTATATCCCAATGGTCCGTTTAGTCTGAATGGAACATCAGGATCATGCTGCTCTGATGGCATCTCGAGCAACTGACGTCGTATGGACTGATAGTCGGCATACGCTCCCATACCCAAATCTGTAAATTTTAAAAAAATTATACATGATATACCCAATATAAAATATAAATATTAAAAATAAAAATTTATAATTCACATACCTGTAATAATACAAGATAACCATCAATCTCACTCTGATCAGCATAAGAATCCTGACACATAGCTCTGTATAGGCAAGCTAGTACTGCACTGCCCCAACTGAGTCTACGAGCGAAGTCTAAATCCTCTAATAATGGCAAAAATATTAACTTCATCTTATTTGATAAAGTATCGGGTAACAGGACACCACCTAACAACCGCAGTGCCTGACCCCTAACATACTGCTGCACCATCTCCTCTGGTGCATCACCGCAATATGAAAATATTGATAACGATCATCCAAACACTCAATCCTGAGTTGTGAATGATCAAAAAAATATGCATCGGGCTCAAACCCTAGCAATCGCAAGTACAAAGCCTACCACTCTGGAATGGTAAGTGTGGGATCAACTCCGGTAACTGGATCGCTATCAACTGGTAGTCCAGTAAGGATGCTGACATCCTGTAAAGTGATGGTCGGCTCACCAAATGGAAGATGAAATGTGTGTCTCTGGATGCCATCTCTCAAGCAAAGCAGTAATAAGACCAACGTCCATCTGTATACGACCGATCCGATATACTCCATAGAATCCAAGATATCGTAGATAATCCAGCACTCTATGTGGGATGTCCTCTGTCTTCCAAAAGTCAGCATCGGATCGTCGTAGATGAAGGTGTCTGGACTCCTGCAATAAAATATAATAATTAGATAATGTATATGAGTTTTAAAAAAAAAATTAAATAGTAAATAGGATTTGAATACTTACACCGCCATCTAAAATAGTCTGTGATCGATGGTGCTCCTATAATGTAAAAATACTGCTGTCTCGAGGATCGAGATATCGCGGATCGTAAGCCATAATATGCTAATGAATCTAAAATAATGATATTATCACAAGTGAATTAAAAAATAAAAAATATGATATGATAGCCATTCATTTTATGAGAAATATATTTTAAACACAATATTGTCACATAATACAACTTAAATACAAAATTCAGTTCATCTCACAGAAATACATAAAACAATGATAAAAATACATCTTTGGAGCCTTTAATTTCTTTCACTGCTTGAAGTTGAAGTATCCTAGGACACTGTTTACAAATGCCACAGTGGTTTTTACTTCTTATTTGCCTATCATCCATCTCATTTCGTAATCTTGTTGACTTTGGTCTACCTTTCTGCTTGGGTCTCAAATGATGATGATCAGGAATACATTTGAACATACGTGTATGCATCCAATAATCTTCATGTGGTAATGGATTAAAGTCACCGCTCCAAGCATTCATATATGCTGTAATTGTATATGCATTATCCACAAAATCACTAAAATGTACAGCAATTTCTTGACACAGCTAAAACATGTGAACATGGATATTTGTATATGTTCCACTTTCCACAAGAATATTTTTTTCAGCTAAAGTAATAGTATGAGAATTTTCTCCACCTCGTAACCCTGCGCTTGCTCTCCTCGCAAGCACTTCATATATACCTCTTTGAAGGTTGAATGATGTTACTCGATGCTGGTTAGCTTTAACTTGATCTTCAACAATCTTAATTGCAATATGAAGAGTAAAAAGATTATTTAGATTCTCCTCTACATATTTCAAAGCTTGGGCATGTCTCGTATTGAAGTATTTCATAAGACGATAAAATATCATTTGAACACAAGCTGTAATTGGCACATTTCTAGCTCCTCGTAAAATATTGTTAAAAATATCCGATAAATTTATAGTTAAGACACCATAGCGCAAGCCATCATCATGTGCCAACATCCACTTCTCCTTTTCTATCTCGGACAATCAGCTTCAAGCCTCTTCATTCACTATTCTGATCCTACCTATGATAAAATTGAACCTGCAAACTTGATGAGCGCTTCCTGCTTGCCATACTGCTCTTTTCAGCTGCATATTTTTAAAATGAGTGTTGAAATTACTGCAGATATGTCTTAAGCAGTATCGGTGATAGGCACGTGGTGGACTCCATCCAATAGACTCATCGGTGATGGTATTTAATATACCTAGATGCCTGTCAAAAATTAAGCATATTTTATTTCTATCTTTGACGATATGTGTTCTGAGTTGGAAAAGAAACCAACTCCAACTTGCAGTCGTCTTCTCATCTACAATTGCATATGCTAATAAAAATATCCCATTCTCTGCATCAATTCCTGTGGCAATTAACATCTTACCTTTAAACTTTCCATACAAGTGTGTGCCATCAATGCTGATTACAGGACGGCAGTGCGTAAAACCCTGGATAGATGGTTTGAAAGCTCAGAAAATATAATTTAAAATTCGAACATTGAAATTCACAGTTTGAAAAAAAATTCATGAAACAACTGTACCGGGATTTACATGTTGAAGTGCAACCATATAATAAGATAATTTAGCATAAGATGGCTCCCATTCTCCATAAATATCAACCAATGCCTTCTGCTTTCCACACCATGCTTTCTTATATGACACTGTATATTGAATTTGATCATTAACGGCTGCCACAATAGCTTCAATTTTGACACTGAGATCTTTCTCAATAATATGTCGGACTAGTGTGCCAATCATCCTTCCACTGACATGTTTGTAGTCTTGACTCAACCCCATAAACAAACAAGTGTGAGGATCCTCATATTTTGTGATTTGAAAATATCCATATTTTTTCAACAATGCAGCACGAAGCCTCCATTTATAATTTTGAGCATTATCTGATGATGCACATCGTACGGACCATAATTTCGAATGCGACTGAACTACATTGTATGTCCGATGCTTCATAATGTGATAAAGATCAACAGCTCTCCTTACATAATCTTTACTCTCAAACATTAAACCTTTAGAAAATTCAGTCATCGAGGAGTCTCAAAATTGATAGTCAGAGTTCAATCTTCGACCAGCACTAACACAACCACCATCATCTAAATTTAGATCGTTAAAAAATTATAGGGGTTCATGCAAATGTGATTGAGGTTCTCCCACATTAATATTAGCCTGAACATCTTCATCATCATTCTCATCTTCACCATCATTATCATTACTACTACTGTCCTCATCCGTCCAATAGTCTTCATCTCTGCTTTCATTTGACTCAAAGCCTAATTATCAGAATTTATTCCACTGATTCCCAGTCATTATTTTCTATATGAGTGTCATCTCCCGCACTTACCACTACCTCTGACAAAGGAGAAGTCACCATAGCAGAAGACACAGGAGAAGTCACCATAGAACTCTGAATAATTGGACAACTAGGGCTAGCAGTAGTGGAATATTGTTCTGCAAATACGGCCTCAACACTATTGGTTTGCACCATAGGAGTTACGAAAGGTGAGGAAGGCCCAACATTATTATCCGCTTGAGTTAAAAACCGACTATAGTATCTAAAGCTCGGTACATCTTTTTTTTTAATATATAATTCTAAAAATTGATATTCTGCATATTTCAAAAGAAAGGTCAGTATTTCTTCGACATCTTCATCGTCATCAATTGAAACTAAAATATAATTGCTCTGCATTAACTGTCCCAACAGATTAGGAGATTTTCATTTTAATTTTATTTCATATTTTTCTTTGTCTACAGGAATACTGTTGTATAAATGGTCCAATAATTCTTGATGTGATAATGATGACGATACTTTAATCATCCGATTGCAGGATGACTGTACTATATACCAGTTTCATCATTCTATATTATGCCATCATAATACAATAGTACACGAACTCGAGTACTGGCCATTTTCTCGAAGAAACCTATGACAAAATCAAAATCAAAATATTTAGTATTACTAATTATTTTATCATTTCAAAAGATTTACATGATAAATGCATCATATCATCAACAAATAGGTACAGATAGATCCTATCCTATTCGGTAATTGCATTAATTCTATAGATTAACTACCTTAATCAAATGATACGCAAAAGGGACCGAAAGAAATTTTGACAGTATTTTTCCTTAGTTCTCCCTACATGACTAAAAATGTGTGAGGAGAACTAAAGAAAAATACTGTCCGAAATTTCTCTCGAACCCTCCGCATATCATTCGAATAATATAATTACCTATAGAATTAAATACAATTTCCAAACTGTCCAAACTGGACAATCAATTGACCAATGTATATATTTTATGGTATCCGTACAAAACTATATAATCAAATATATATTTTATATGGATATCATAGAATATCCTACATTGCTCAACTGACAGGTCTACGTTTTCATGAAATGCTTAAAATTTTTAAATTATGATCGAATCGAATTTTAAAATAAATCTTAATCTAATGAGATAAAAATAAAAAATAAAAAATAATGAGATAAAAATAAAAATTAAAAGACTGAAATAGAAGGGTACCGCAGGACCGCACGGATCCACCGTCGGAGGGCTGTCGGGGCCCGCCGTCGGAGCCCGCCACCGCAGATCGAAAGAGAAGGATGCCGCTGGACCACACAAACCCACCACCGGAGGGCCGTCGGGGCCCGCCACCATGGATCGAAAGGGAAGGATGCTGCAGGGCCGCACGGACCGGTCACTGGAGGGCCGTCGGGGTCCGCTGTCGGGGCCCACCATCGGAGGGCCACCGGGGCCCACCACCGTCGGGCCCCAGCTGGGCCACCACCGGCCGTTTGTCGCCAGCAGCCAAGGAAAAAGAGGGAGAGAGAGAGAGGAAGAGAGAGAGGAAGAGGGAGAGGAGGGGCCGGCCAAGGGAAGGGGACCATCGGGGCCCACCGCGGGGGGCCGCCGTCAGGGCCGCCATTGGGGCGCGTGGGCCGTCGATGACTAAGGAAAAAGAGGGAGAGAGAGAGGAAGAGAGAGAGAGGAAGAGGGAAAGGAGGGGGCCGGCCAAGGGAAGGGGAGGGCCGGGGTCCGCCGTCGGGGCTCGTAGCTCGCCGTCGGGGCGCGCGGCCTGCTGCCGGCCCTCTGACGTCGGTGGCCAAGGAAAAAGAGGGAGAGAGAGAGGAAGAGAGAGAGAGAGGAAGAGGGAGAGGAGGGGCCGGCCAAGGGAAGGGGACCGTCAGGGCCCACCGTGGGGGGCCGCCGTCGAGGTGCGTGGGCCACCGCCGGCCGTCTGTCGCCGGCGGCCAAGGAAAAAGAGGGAGAGAGAGAGGAAGAGAGAGAGAGAGGAAGAGGAAGAGGGAGAGGAGGGGGCCGGCCAAGGGAAGGGGAGGGCCGGGTCCCGCCGACCGGCCGCTGGGGCGCGCGGCCCACCGCCGGCCCTCTGACGCCAGCGGCCAAGGAAAAAGAGGGAGAGAGAGAGAGGAAGAGGGAGAGGAGGGGCCGGCCAAGGGAAGGGGACCGTCGGGGCCCACCACGGGGGGCCGTCGCCGGGGCCGCTGTTGGGGCGTGTGGGCTGCCACCGGCCGTCTGTCACCGACGGCCAAGGAAAAAGAGGGAGAAAGAGAGGAAGAGGGAGAGGAGGGGGCTGGCCAAGGGAAGGGGAGGGCCGGGGCCCGCCGTCGGGGCACGCGGCTGTCCACCGGGGTGCGCGGCCCGCCGTCGGCCCTCTAACTCCGACGGCCAAGAAAAAAGAGGGAGAGAGAGAGAGGAAGAGAGAGAGAGGAAGAGGGAGAGGAGGGGCCGGCCAAGGGAAGGGGATCATCGGGACCCACCATGGGGGGCCGACGTCGGGGTGCGTGGGCCGCCGCCGGCCGTCTGTCACCGACGGCCAAGGAAAAAGAGGGAGAGAGAGAAGAAGAGAGAGAGAGAGGAAGAGAGAGAGGAGGGGGTCGGCCAAGGGAAGGGGAGGGTTGGGGCCCGCTGTCGGGGCGCGCGGCCCGTCGGCGGCCAACGAAAAAGAGGGGGAGAGAGAGAGGAAGAGGGAGAGAAGAGCGAGAGAGAGAGAGGAAGAGGAAAGAGAGAGGAGGCAGCTCACCGCCGTCGGGAGCTCGCCATCGTGCCGTCGGAGAGGAGAAAACGTCGGAGATTGCCGAAGAAAAGGGAGAAGAGGGAGAAGGAAAAAGAGGGAGAAGAGAGAGAAGAAAAGGACGAAGAGGGAGAAAATGCCATTCCCTTTGATGTTTTCTCCTTTTTTTTCTCTCTTCTCCTTTTTTTAATGGTTGTTTTTAATTTTTTTAATTTCTTTAGTTATTTTTATGTGATTTTTTAATAAATAAAATTAATTAAAAATGGGGATAGTAATTTGAATGATAATTTTTTATTTGAATTAAAGTTAATTTTTTTAATTTATAATTATAATTTTTATTTTTTTAATCATTTTTTCCTTTTATTCACTTCTTTTACGATATTTTTTTTGGAATTTAAATTAAAATTTTTATAATTTTAAATTATAATTTTAATTTTCTTCCATTTTTAACTTTTTGACATTTTTTAGGTATTTTTTTTCTTTATTTAGAATATTTTTTAAAAATTAAATTTAAATTAATTTAGTTATTTGAAATGATGTTTTTTATTTGAATTATAATTAGAATTTTTATTTCTTAAAATTCAAAATTATAAATTTTGTTTTTGAATTAAAATTATAATTTCTATTTTTTTTCAATTCTATTATTTTCCCTTTTTCTTTTTTTATGGTGTTTTTTTATTTTTTTACACCAATTTTTTTCTTTTCTTTAGATATTTTTTAAAAAAAATAATTTGAAATGGAGAAAGTAATTTGAAATGATATTTTTTATTTGAATTAAAGTTAAAATTCTTATTTTTTTAAATTTTTAATTTACAATTTTTTTTTCACATTTTTCCTCTTTTTTTCACTTTTTATGGTATTTTTTCTTTTATCAAAATTGAATTCAAATTAAAATTTTAATTTTTTTTAATTTAAAATTATAATTATAAAATTTTTCTATTTTTTTCATTTTTTTATTCTTATGAAATTTTTTTGGATATTTTTTTTAAATTTTTTTGAATATATTTTAAATAAATTAATTTGAAATAAAGAAAGTAATTTGAAATGATATTTTTTATTTTAATTAAAATTAAAAATTTTATTTCTTTTAAATTTCAAATTATAATTTTTTATTTTTTTAATTTTTTTAAATTTTTAACTTTTTTATGGCACTTTTTATTTTTTTTATTTTTTTATTTTTTTGAACATCTTTTTTTAAAAAAATTAATTTGAAATGGAGAAGAATTTGAAATGATGTTTTTTATTTGAATTAAAATTAAAATTTTTATTTTTTAAATTTAAAATTATAATTTTTATTTTTTTCATATTTCTTTCTCATTTTTTTTCTATGATATTTTTAATTTTTTAAATTTTTAAGATTTTTGTTTAGATATTTTTTTAAAAAAATTAATTTGAAAAGAAGAAAATAATTTAAAATTATCTTTTTTATTTGAATTAAAAATTTAAATTTTTATATTTTAAAATTCATTCAAAATTAAAATTTTTATTTATTTATAAATTTTTATTTATAAATTTAAAATTATAAATTTTATTTTTTATTTTTTTTTATTTTTTTTGAAAAAAAATTAGAAAACGTCATTTTAAATGGCATTTTTAAAAGCGCCATTTAAAATGATATTTTTAAAAATATCATTTTAAATGGTGCTTTTAAAAATGCCATTTAAAATGGTACTTTTAAAAGCGTCATTTAAAATGATATTTTTTTTTTTTTGGACGACGTCTAAGTAAAAAATAGGGGATGACGTGGATATAATAAAATATTATTTTAAATAATATTTTATTATTTTTATATCAAATTAGTAAATAAGTTAAAATTTGAATTATTTATATAAATAATTTTTTTTTTGTATTATTTAAGAAAAGGACTCTCCTCAACTTTTTGATAGGAATGGATTCCATGTTTTCTCCTCGAGCCAAGTGTGGACTTGTTTGCTGGTTAATCAATTTGTCAAGTTCATTGTACTTGTTTACTTAGGGAAGAAGAACCAGATATTGCACTATAGACTTGTGGCATTTTATTTTCCTATAAAAGGTAGGTCAAAGAGGGACGTTGGAAGCTAGTTTGCAACATATACAATTGCAGGAGAAATTATTATATGGACCGGTTCTAGTTCACCCGTCCAAATGCCAAAGCTCATATATGGTGGATAATAGGCACCTCTTATTTAATCTTGACTTGTTTAAATACAGGGGGATAATCTTGAATTGGTTGATTTTTCTCTTTTAACTTTTTTTATTTGGCACAATTTTTTTGGAAAGAAATAAGGAGGGCGCATACCATCTCTAGATGAGATCTAGAAAGGCACATGCCTCCTTCTTTCTTGGAACATCTACATGTGCATGGCATGTGGAATTGTATGGAAGAATGAAAGGGGCACATGCCCCTCTCTGATTTTAGCTTGTGGAGGAGGAAGAAAGGCACACGCCCTATCTCTCTCTTACTTGGATGAGGATAAGTGGCTGCCAAGTATTGGCACCCACTTCATCTTCCTATTTAGGAGAGATGACATTTCTTTTTAGATGGATTTTTCATAGAAAAAAAATCTGAATAAAAGAAATATGTTGTTATGTGATAACAACTAGCCATTTTATATCTTTTTGTTTGAATTTTGAATTCAAATCAAGGGTCTATAAGATGGGCTGCTTTTAGGGTTTGCAAAATGAGATAAAAATCAGATTTTCATAACCTCTCAATATGTCCATGCCTCCTCTCCCTCTCCACTCTCTCTAATGCCCAAAGAGTTGAGCATCCACATCTCCTCGCACCTAAGATTGTTAGACTAGTTCCTCTTGTGCCAAAAAAGTCTCAAGTGTTGATATCGGAAAGGAAATCAAGTATTGATCTAAAATCCAAAAAGACTATCAAGAAAGACGATCTAAGGTTGATCCTGATGGATACCTGTAGAGGTCAGACATGTACGCGACTAATCTACGAACCTTCTTCAGATGCACATTTTTCTGATTACAGTGTTCATCTACCCGTGCAAGGTGATGAGATCACCCTTCTCTATTTTGTATGCTGATATAAATGCTAAGTAAATCTGATTTAGATCTATGCATAACGTGCTGGGTTGAAAATTTTTTTAAAATTCCACTGCCTCTAATCCAATCTGATCCGGTGCATAACCCGATCCTTCAACTGGTATTAAAGCCAAATTGTTCAGATCTTAGATCTAAATCGGATCAGATCTGATTCAGATGAGATCTGAAAAGTAATCAGATCAGAAAATATTTAGATTAGATCTGAATATAGCATGTTTGGTTAGATCTAAAATTATTTTAGATTAAAATTCAGCATGGGTAAACTAGATTTGATATATGTGATATATGCTTAGATCTAGTTATTATTTGAGTAGCCTAGTACTCAAAATAGATGTATCACCAAGCTGTCCGATCATAAGAGAAAGTAGGATTTAAAGACTCTCTCTTTTCATTCGATGGGGTACTCTTATGGTGTGTAGGAATGTCGTGTGAATAAATCCATGAATAAAAATCACTAAAAAAAATTAATTTTGTGCTAAACCCTAGATTCGAAACCCTAGATTTGATTGATTATGATGTATGATTAGTTGTTTAGATCTGAAAAAAGTTTTTAAATCTAAATTACAATTATTTTTGTGATGCATACATGATCTAAAAAAATATTAAACCTATGAAAGAGTTTCTGTCTGACCTGTAGGAGTCGATTTGGTTCTTATTCGAGTCAACTCTAGTCCCTGTTGAGTCGACTCAAATTTGATTTGAGGCAACTCAATCCCATAGTGAGCCGGCTTAGTTTTCTGTTGAGCCGACTCAGTGCTATAGGCAGATGGGTTTCGGGTCTCTACCTGACACAGGGAGTCGACTCGATCGAGATCGAGTCGACTCACTATGATGAGTCGACTTAAGTCCAGGGTGAGTCGACTCATTTGAGCAGATTGTATATGAGATACAAACTTAATTCTTTTGGATTCAAAAATATTTTGACATTTGAATTAGACCTATGAACTTAATTAAGAATTAAAGATGAAATTAAAAGATCTAATTGAAAATTTAGATCTGACACAATTTCATAAATCATGGGTTGGGCTCAATATTCTGAATACGATGAGAGTCCCAATGACAGCTCTAGTTTGTGCAAACGGTGAGTTTAACTTAACTAAGGAATGGGCCAATATTTTGAACATGGTGAAGCTCATGAATTCGAGACTAATGTTGGCTACAATATGTTTGGAGAAATACTAGACAAGAGTTGTCCACTTATTAATTGACCCAACATCAATAATTGTTAAGTGAGGTGGTGAGTTAATTGGTGAGACCGCAACACCTGCTAAAGACTTTTAATCATGGAGGTCTTCGCTTCTCTTCCAAGAGAGTGTGGGGAACTAGAAAAATAGTAAGAGCTCTAATTTATTTTAAAAATAAAATTTTTAAAATAAATTAGTTAAGTCAATTACAACTAACTAGAAACTTTGACTTTCTGCAGGAGTCATGTCTGCTTCCAATCTCCTTGCCCACATCCTAGAGACCAACCGATTGATCGGATCCAATTTTAAGGATTGGTTTTGAAACTTAAAGATTGTCTTGAGTTTTGAGAAGTTGACCTATATTCTCGACTAGAACCTTCCCCTTGCACCCACTCGTCCGACCACTGATCAGAGAGCATCTTGTGAAAAGTGGTTGGATGATGATAACAAGATGAACTGTGTTGGAATTTCGTATCGGGGCATACATGTATGTTTCAATTTTTTTTTAAATTATTATAGTAGAATAAAAGATTAAAATATCTTTTAATTTAAATTATGTAGACTTAAAATAAAAAATATATGGATCTATGTCATATGCTGAAATTGAATACATACTGAATATTATGTTGAAATTAAATATGTGATTAAATCATATACTTGTTTCATAATTTTTTTCTTCAAATTTGGATCTGAAAGAGAGTAAGTTCTCCCTAAGCTACGCAAGTATCCGATCTCTATGGGTATCCACTCAGGATCAACCTAGAACAGCCCTATTTGATATTGATCTTTTGTCTCCAAGAATAATCATCCTGCGAATCTGAATGAAATCTGGATCGCGATCAACTCTTTGATCCTTTCCTTGATCTTTTTCTTCTCTTCTTCTCTTACTCTTCTTCTCTTAATTATGAAGCAATCAAGATCTGAAAATCAGCAAGAAAGAGTGGATGCCCAAGCTTCTCTTAGGCGTGGAGATGGAGGATGCCCAACCTTTGGGCATTGGAACTAGAAGGGAGAAGAGAGGGACAGGCGTAGGGACTCTTAGGAGGCATGGGGGCTACTGGAATTCTGATGTAAAGAGCCTTAGAGAAGGTTGCAAAAGATTTAAATCCTATTCAAAATCAAATAGCCCTTTAATACAAGTCCTAATTACATTATGAATCCTTATTGCCTTAGATATTTGACCCTCTTTAGGAGAACCATTAGGCACTAATTATTGGAGCCTTTGCACCCACTTTTTCACCTGCCACATGGGGCCTAGAGGATGCCCCATGCTGGTCTCACACGTCCTCTTTTAGGTGGGCACGTCCAACTTAATCAAATCAAGTGGCGTCCCATGCAAACAATTAAAAAAATTGATTAAGGATTTGATCCCTTAATTCATATAATCCAAAACCCTAAGCTCTAACAATTGAAGCCCAATGAACTAATTTATTTAGGTTGTTAGTAGGTAATTAATTTGAATTAATCTTATCAAATAAAAAATTCAAATATAAAAAAAAATTGGATTCAACCATATGCTAGCAAGATTATCTTGAACCCAATAGGATTTCTCTAAATCCAAATGAAACTTTATAAGCTCAATTACATATTCTAGATCTAATCCCTTTATTGTGTGATCCTATAGATTCAATTCTATCTGACAGTATATACAATGATCTCTATCATAGTATCATTGAAACTCTTTTTAATAGATCAGAATGATACTACTCTAACTCATCAAGGATTGTCGATCCTAAGCAATCCTAGTGAGCTCTCACAATCCATCAGTGACACCTAGCAGTCTATAGTGGCAACCTAGTAGAACTGAAAAAGAATCTCAAGATATAGTTCACATGTGATTCAGTCCCTCTATCGTGAGTTCTGACTAAATGGCAAGTCATGGATAAATCATCAACCTCATTATCAGTCATATAATAGATTCGATTAGCTCAAGTCTAATTATGATCCTCATAGAAACTCTTTTTCATGAGTCACACTACTGTGGCCACAGACTCTCGAACTTAGCCTCTCAAATCCATAAGACTACTCCTCTCTATTAAGATCGATAGATTCCATCTAGATGCACATCCTACTCTTATAGTAGACCAATTATTGCAAATATCTACTACAAGATCTCAATGAGGCTATATTTTTACGTCAGTCAAACTCCAGCAGCCTCACTGCAAACAGTCATACCATCGTAGGTCAAAGGATCATTCATATAACTACAGTATGAGATAATCACTGATGATTGATTAGAAATCCAAATGATCTCTCGTATGGTCATGCTCAGTACTAGTTGTTCTCTAATCATTATCCACACTCATCGCTCAATATCTCTACACTGTCGATCAGAGACTCATCTATCCCGAAAGAAGCGATCTGTACGTCGGTCTATCCAGATCGATCATCATTCTCATGATGATACCACAAATGCGAGCATTTAGAAATTTTTATTTATATCTCTAATTCTCAATACTTGGAGAATATGTATCGAAGTATTAATTTCATAGATAATTCAAGGACACATCACTCTTAAATAAAAATAAAACTTATCCTTTTATTAATCAAATCAATGTATTAAGTATAAAATTATGTCTTAAACTTATCACAATGTGTCAGCCGTATTAGCTTCTAAGACATACATCTAACAATCTCTCATTTGGACTAAAGCCAATTGGCCACTAATCTAAGTCCCATCTTCTCAAGGTGGACTTCCATCTTTAGCTAGCTCAATTACTTTATCAATGGGTCTGCCACATTGTCCAGAGAATTTACTCTTCGTATCTCAATATGTTTCTTTTCGAGGTAGTCGCATATGATATGGAACCGCTGCTCGATGTGCTTTGATTTCTGATGAGACCTCGGCTCTTTAGTAAGTGCTGTAGCTCCACTGTTGTTGCAATAAAGTGGTATGGCATATGGTGCCATTACTCCCAGCTCCACGATGAACTTCTTGAACCAGAAGCTTTTCTTTGCAGCATTCGAAGCAGCAACATATTTAACTTCTGTGGTCGAATTCACTATGATGGGTTGCTTGAAACTCTTCCAGCTGACTGCACCATCATTATATATGAACACATCCTGACATAGACTTTCTATCATCAGAATCAGACATGAAGTTTGAATCAGTATACCCCTCAACTCGCAACTCAAAAGCTCCTCCAAAGATCAAAAATAAATCTTTAGTTCTTCTCAAGTACTTAAGGATGTTCTTCACAATTATCCAATACTCCTTGTCTGAATTCGATTAATATCTGCTCATGATACTCATAGCAAGAACAATATCAAGTCAAGTATACAGCATGACATACATAAGACTCATTATGGCCGAGGCATAAGGAATCTTACTCATGCGCTAAACTTTCTCAGATGGAATCGGACACATTATCTTTAAAAGACAAATACCATGCCTAAGAGGTAAAAGTCATCTTTTAGAGTTTTTCATGCTGAACTTCTTCAGTACTTTCTCTATATACAGCTTTTGTGACAGGCCTAGCATCCTTTTAGATCTATCCTTATAGACCTTTATTTCAAGAATATAGAATGCTTCTTCTAAATCTTTCATGGAGAATTTTTTGGACAACCATCTTTTGACTGAGGTCAGCATGAGAATATCATTTTCAATGAGGAGAATATCATCCACGTACAATACGAAAAATATAATTACACTCTCACTGATCCTTTTGTATACACAAAGTTCTTCTTTATTCTTGATGAAATTAAATGATTTGATCGTATCATCAAAATGAAGATTCTAACTCTGAGAAGCTTACTTTAATCCATATATGGACCTTTGCAGCTTGCAGACTCGATGATCACCATCACTAGATGTGAAACCTAAAGGCTGCTTCATATAGATATCTTCCTTAAGATATCCATTCATGAAAGTAGTTTTCACATCCATCTGTCAGATTTCATAATCATAATAAGCTGCAACAACAAGCAGAGTGCGGATGAATTTCAGCATAGCTATAGACGAGAAGATTTTTTGATAGTCAATGCCTTCACCCTGACTATAACTTTTTACCACGAGCCTAGCTTTATAGGTCTCTACTTTACCATTGGTACTTTTTTTTTTTTGTAGATTCATTTACACCCAATGGGTACTATATCCTCGGGTGGATCCACTAAAGTTCATACTTGGTTTAAGTGCATCGAGTCAATCTCTGACTTCATTGCATCTAACTAATTTTCGAAATCAATATCAGACATCACCTCATCAAAGGTATTAGGATCATCACCATGATCCTTATCTCCAATAAGGAATATTTTCTTTACTTCCTCCATAAGCATACCCATGTACCTTTCAAGAGGTCGGGAGATCCTACTAGATCTATGAGGTGGTAGAGGAACATCAACTGCTGGCTCATGAATAATAGATTTCTGATGATCCATAGCTCTTAGCTCTTTAGAGATCTTCTCTTCCAGCTCAACTAACCTCCCACTGCCATCATCCTGGATAAACTATTTTTCTAAGGATATGATGTTCTGACTCACAATCACATAATGATCTTGTGAAAAATAGAAGTAGTATCCCATTGATTCTATTGGATATCTATAAAATAAGATATTACAGATCTATTCTCTAATTTATCAACCATCTGTCTCTTAACATAAGCCAGACATCTTCAAGTCTTAAGATAACCTAGACTCAGCTTCTTATTGTGCCATATCTCATATGGTGTAGTTGGAATGAATTTTGATGGAATCCTATTCAATAGGTGAATTATAGTTAATAAGACATATCTCCAAAGTTGTAAGGATAAATCAGTAAAGCTCATCATGGATCTGATCATATCTAATAGGATCCTATTCGTCCTTTCGGATACCTCATGAGTTGAGGTATTTCAGGAGGAGTCCATTGAGAGACTATGCCATTGTCTTTAAGATATCACAGAAATTTTTGATTAAGATATTCTTCTTCTTGATCAGATTGAAGAATCTTAATGAGTTTGTCTGTTTATTTTTCTGCTTCGTTTCTAAATTTTTTGAACTTTTCAAATGCTTCAGACTTATGTTTCATCAGATATAAATATCGGTACCATGACAGATCATCGATAAAGATGATAAAGTAGCTATAACCACTCCTGATCTGTATATCAAATGGTCCATACACATCAGTATGTACCAAGATAAGTAACTCGATGGCCCTTTCCTCATATCCTATAAAGGCTAATTTGGCCATTTTTTCTGGAAGGCATGATTCACAAGCTGGGTATGACTTTGAATCAAAAGAGCCAAGGATCCCATCCATTTTTAGTTTGTTTATTATGTTCTCTCCAATATGGTCTAGTCTATGATACCACAAGTACTTTTGATTAATTTTGTCTCTGGATCTCTTTTGACCTACGGTACTCACTAATTACTCGTTTAGATTCACATTCACATCAATATGCAAGTGATAAAGACTGTCAATTAAAAGATCACATACAATCAATTTATTTTATAAATAAATAAAATAAAAATTTTTATTGAAATTAAAATCAAAACCATCTTGTACTAGCACAGACACGAAAATCAAATTTTAACTAGCTACAGAAATAAGATCACAATCTTTCAAATTTAATCTAAATTCTGACGATAATCAAAGAGGATAAGTACCAATGGCTTCTGCAGTAACTTTTATTTCATTATCGATCTGAAAGATTACGTCACATTTTTTTAACCTCCTACTTTCTATTAGATCCTGTATTAAAGTACATATATGAGCACTCGAACTAGAGTCCAATATCCAACTAGAAGTAAAAGAAATCATTAGGTTAGATTCAATTATGAGCATACCTTCTGAAGGTTTGTCACTCTTTTTGGTCTTCAGACTCTTCAGGTAGAGTAAATAGTTCCTCCTCCAGTGGCCTTCAGTATCATAGTAGAAACACTTTCCCTTTACTTTAGTCTTCTTTGGAACGTCCTTCTTTGGCTTGCTTTCTTTCTTCTGCTTCTTCATGGGTTTACTCTTCTTCTTCAAACTAGACTTTCTCTTGGATGAAGAAGTCCACTCCACAGCGAGAACAGTACTTCTTGAACTCTACAAGGTTCCCTTAGTAGTGACCAACATATTGACCAGTTCGGGTATAGTGCAATCAAGTTTGTTCATATAAAAATTTATAATAAATTGACTATATAAACTCGTAAGGGATTGAAGGATCAAATCCATCTGTAATTTCTTTTACATATCAAGTCCGAACTTTTCAAGCTCCTCAATATCCTTGATCACTATCATACAGTGCTCACAGCTGACTGTCCTTCATGCATCTTCAGATTGAAGAGTCTCTTGGATACTTCAACCTATGCGGCTTTGCTCATCATACAATTCTTATAGGTGAGTGATCATAGCCCTAGCAGTGGGTATATGCTCATGTTAGTTCTGCAACTCGTTTGACATGGAAGCTGGCACATAGCACTTGACCCGACTGTCTTCATCCATCCACTTTTTATATGCTATTCTTTGCTCAACAATAGGACAGTTTGGTAATACTAAAAATTTTTGGTCGAGTATATGACCTAATTTTTTAGAAGTCAAGACAATCTTGAGATTTTTAAGTCAGTCTTTATAATTAGTTCCGATCAAATGATTGGATTCAAGGATGTGGGTTAGAAGGTTTAAAGCTGATATGGTTTAACTACAAGAATAAAGATTCAAGTTAGATTTTTATACTTTAAATTTATATTTACTTTAGAAACTTTAAGATACAAACAATGACTTTCACTATTTTTTCAGATCCCTCCACTCTGCAGGTGTGAAATAAAAATCCTAACGTGATAAGTGAATTTTTAGTGAGTGCTGTGGTCCCACCACTGCCATGCACCTCACTTAACAGTTATTTGTAACATATATACTGATGTATGGACAACCCTTTGCCCAAATGTTTCTCTAAACATGTTGCAGTGACTTGGTCTCTAAGTCATGTGGGCTCATCTAATAGTTATTGACCACACTCTTTAATTAAATCTGACCCACCATTCATAAGCAAGTGCAAAGCCGTCATTGGGTCTCTCACCTAACAGTTATTGAGCCCAACCCCATCCTTATCCTAGAGTAACTCTTTGCTAATAGAGTGGTTGCATGTTTTCAATACAACTGAACCACTATGACCAGTTGAGAATAATCAATACCAGTACCATGCCCGCACATCTACAACGGTGGAAGACCTATAGACTTAATATGTATAAGAAGGTTTAGATTTAGATCTCATCTAATTAGTCATCATATGACCGATCTAATTGGCATGGGCTAAACCAAACTGTCAAGCAACCTTATTCAAGACTTAATCTTTCAAATTAGCCAGATAAGTGGAGATTGATGGGAGTCTCTCCGTTGCTTTCTTTAGACACCAATAAATTGACTAGATCAGTGAATAGAACCAATTAAATAACCATCTCTCAATAATTTATCTTAGACACTAATAGGTCAATTGATCCTAATAGGTTAGCTTAAGCGAATCAGACTCAAGTCATCAAACCGAATTAGGTCCTTAGGTTAATCAATTCTACATATAGGATTTAATCAATTTGATCAAAAATAATTGCATGATCTTAAACTTAATTGATCTAATTCTAGCCAATACTTGACTCAATTTGATGAATTACTTAATCGAATTAGACCCATTTTATTCAAATCAAAAATCTTAGATGCAATCTAATTACATGACCTAATTATTGATTTATCCATAACCAAAACCCTCATGCACAAATATAAATTTTAGATTTTAAAATTAGATTTCAGATCTAAATTTTTTGCATGAAAGATAAGTTTTAAATCATAAAATTAATTTTTAGATTTAACATACAAGCATATATCTCATATATGTATGTAAATTCAGATCTAAACTAAAATTCAGATCATTATATAATATCATATATCTCATATACAAATCATAAAATATATTAAAACTAATTTTTAAATATAAATATATAATTATACATCTCATATATGAATCATAAATCAGGTTAAAATAATTTTAAGATTTATACATACATCTATATATCATATATACATGAACTAGAAACCTATCTAGAATAAATTTCAGATCTATGCATACCTTTACATATCAAATATATGATCTAAAAATTAAATCTAAAATAAATTTTAGATTTAAAGCAATCATCTATACATCTTATGTATAAAAAAAAATATATTTTGAAATTTTTTTTAAAAATATGTATGTCAATTTTATACATATAAATATGTGGCTCTGATACCACTGATGAAATTTTATATCGGGACATGCATGTATATTTTAATTTTTTTTTTAAATATCACAGTAGAATAGAATACATAGATCTACATACTTAAAATATACATGGATCTACATCATATGCTGAAATTGAACACATACTGAATTTTATACTGAAATTAAATATGTGATTGAATCATATACCTATTTCATAATTTTTTCTTCAAATCTAGATCTGAAAGAGAGTAGGCTCTCTCTAAGCCGTGCAAGTATCCAACCTCTATGAGTATCTATTTAGGATTAGTCTAGAATAGCCCTCTTTGATATTGATCTTTTTTCTTTAGAAATAGGCACCCTACGAATCTGAATGAAGTCTGGATCACGATCAACTTTTTAATTTTTTATTTTGATCTTTTTCTTCTCTTCTTCTCTTACTTTTCTTTCTTTGATTATGAAGCAATCAAGGTCTGAAAACTAGCAAGGAAGAGGAGATGCCCAAGCTCCTTTTGAGCGTGGAGATGGAGGACACCTAATCTTTGGGAATTAGAATTAGAAGGGAGAAGAGAGGAGAGGCATGGGGACTCTTGAAAGGCGTGGGGGCTGCTGGAATTCTGATGTAAAGAGCCTTAGGAAAGATTTTTTTAAATAGACAAAAGGTTTGAATCTTATTCAAAATCAAATAGTCCCTTAATACAAGTCCTACTTGCATTAGGGATCCTTATTGCCTTAGATATTTGACACCCTTTAGGAGATCCATTAGGCGCCAGTTATTGGAGCCTTTGCACCCACTTTTTCACATACCACATAGGGCCTAGAGGATGCCCTATGCTGGTTCCACACGTCCTCTTTTAGGTAGGCATGCCTAACTTGATCGAATCAAGTGGCACCCCATGCAAACAATCAAAGAAATTGATTAGGGGTTTGATCTCTTAATTCATATGATCCAAAATCCTAGGCACCTAACAATTAGAACTCAATGAATCTAATTTATTTAGGTTATAGCAAGTACTTAATTTGAATTAATCTTATCAAATAAGAAATTCAAATGCAAAGAGTAAATTGAGTTCAACCATTTGCTAGCAAGATTACCTTGAATCTAATAAGATTTTTTTAAACCCAATTAAAACTTCATAAGCCTAATTGTTTATTCTAGATCTAACCCTTCTGTTGTGTGATCCCATAGATTTAATTCTATTTGATAGTAAGATATACAATAATCTCTATTATAGTATTATTAAAAAAAATTTCAATGGATTAGAATGATTCCACTCTAACTCATCAAAGATTATCGATCCTGAGTAACTTGAGTAAGCTCTTACAATCCATCAATGACATCTAGCAGTATGTAGTGGCAATCCAATAGAACTGAAAAAGAACCTCAAGATGTAGTTCACGTGTGATTCAGTCCCTCTATCATGAGTTCTGACTAGATGGCAGATCATGGATAAATCATCAAAACTTATCATCAGTCATATAATATATTCGATCAGCTCAAGTCCAATAGTGATCCTTATAGAAACTCTTTTACATGAATCATACTGCTGTGGCCATAGACTCTCAGATTTAGCATCTCAAATCTCATAGGACTACTCCTCTCTATCAAGATCGATAGATTTCATCTAGATGCATATCCTACTCCTACTGTGGACCAACTATCATCAATATTCATTATAAGATCTCAATGAAATCATATTTATGTATCAGTCAAATTTCAATAATCTCACTGCAAATAGTTGTACCATCACAGATCAAAAAATCATTCACATAACTATAGTATCGAGATAATCACTGATGATTGATTAGAAATCCAAGTAATCTCTTGTATGATCATACTCAGTAATAGTTATTCTCTAACAACTATCTGCACTCATCGTTTGGTGTCTTTACACTGTAGATCAGAGATTCATCTATTTCAAAGAAAGTGATCTGTGCATCGATCTATTCGGATTGATCATCATCCTCATGATGATACTATGATCGGAAGTATTTAGAAATTTTATTCATATCTCTAATTCTCAACACTTTGAGAATATGTATCGAAGTATTAATTTCATGAACGATTCAAAGACACATCACTCTTGAATAAAAATGAAACTTACCCTTTTATTAATCAAATCAATATATTAAGTACAAAATTATATTCTAAATTTATTATAATGTGTCAGTCGTATTGACTTTTAGGACATACATCGAACAAAGTGCTACATGCTGGTCTCAATGTCTCACGAATTATAGCACCAGCATGAGAACATACAGACTGCTAGGCAGATTTTGGCCCACCTACAAGAGTTGTATGGTGAGCAGAGTCGCGTAGCTCACTTTGAAGTATTCAAGCAACTCTTCAAGATGAAGATGTGTGAAGAGGAGTCGGTCCATGAACATTATCTGATAATGATCAAGAATTTGAAAGAGCTTGAGAAGCTCAGCATGTCGATGGATAAGAAACTGTAGATTGATCTCATTCTGCAGTCCCTGACTAATTCATATGGGCAATTTATTATAAACTTCCATATGAATAAGATCCAATGCACTATCTATAAGTTGGTCAATATGCTGGTAACAACTGAAGAAATCTTAAAGAGTTCAAGGGGCTTTGTACTTGCTATGGAGTAGACTTCTTCTAAGAAAAAGTCTACTGGAAAGAAGAAAAGGTCTACGAAGAAGTAGAAAATAGAGAGCAAGAAGGAGAAGAAGGTAGCTCTGAAGAAAAAAGCCCAGAGTGGGTGCTTGACTCTGGATCTAGTGCTCATCCATGCACTTTTTTACAGGGTCTTGAGGATAGCAAAAGGTTGAGAGATGGTGAAATGGTCCTACGTGTCAGGAGTGGAGCAAAAATTACTACTGTGGCCATAAGAACATATCCTCTTTGACTACCATCAGAGAATATTTTGCTGTTGAGAAACTGTTATTTGTACCTATCGCGAGCAAAAATTTGATTTCTGTATCTTGTTTAATGCAGGAAGACTATGTAATTTGTTTCTTTAAGGACCACTATACTATTCATTTGAGAAATAATAAAGTTGAAAGTGGTTTCCTTATCAACGGTCTTTTTTAGTTACATGTTGATGTATCTGTTAATTATGTCGAGCAAAATGTGAATACCATAGGTTCTAAGCATCCTAGAGATAATCTAAATGAAAAATATTTATGGTACCTAAAGCTAGGTCACATTGGAGAAGACAGGATTAATAGATTAGAGAAAACAAAATAATTGGATCCATTGGCTTCCGAGTCATATCTGTTTTGTGAATCATGCCTTTAAAGAAAAATAACCAAGCTTTCTTTTGTTGGATATGAAAAAAAGACCACAGAGATATTTGCTCTGGTGCATTTTGATGTTTGCAACCCATTCGATGTGCCGACCAGAGGAGGTTTTTTTCTATTTCATTATCTTTACTGATAATTTTTTACGGTATGGGTATGTATACCTTATACGTCATAAGTTTGAAGCCTTTAAAAGTTTTAAAAAATTCAGGCATAAAGTAGAGAAACAAACTGGAAGCCCCTTAAGGCTCTTCGATCAAATCGAAGAGATGAATACTTTAGTGGAGAGTTTTTAGATTATCTCAAGAAGCATGGTATAGTTTTATAGTGGACTCCACCTGAAACGTCTCAACTCAACGAGATTTCAGAATGAAGAAATTGAACCTTATTAGATATTGTCTGTTCCATAATGAGCTTCACAGATCATCCTCCTTATCTTTGAGGATATTGTCTACTTACTACCATTTATGTACTGAACAGGGTTCCTTCTAAAATCGTTCCTACCACTCCATATGAGATATAACATGGTAAGAAGCTGAGTCTGAGTCATATCAAGATTTGAGATTGTCCGGCCCATATCAAACAACAACAGATGAACAAATTAGAAATCAGGTCAATTAGAGATCATTTTATCAGATATCCTAAGAAGTCTTTAGGATATTATTTCTATCTTCTGAAAGACCACATCGACATGCTGTCTTTCTTGAAAAATAGTTTATTCAAGATGGAGGCATAAAAAAATCGATTGTGCTTAAAGAGAAAGTCTCTGAAGAGCAATGAGCCTCGAAATCTATAAAATCCAGTCAGTCTGAGCCAGTCCGCACACCTATTCCACCTCACAAGTCTAGTAGGATTTTTCATCCTCCTCAGAGGTACTTAAGTATTATTTTAGAGAATGTAGAGAAAATATTCCTCATAAAAAATGAGATTTATGGAGATGACCCCAAAACTTATAGCAAGATGATATCAGATATCGACTATGAAAAGTAGTTAGAGGCAATGAGGTCAGAAATTATCTCCATGCACTCAAACCAAGTCGGGACCTTAATAGATCCATCTGAAGATATTGTACCTATTGAATGTAAATGAATCTACAAAAAAAAGATTAGTGCAAATGAAAAGGTGGAGACCTTTAAAACTTGACTTGTGGTGAAAAGGTATAGACAGCATGAAGGCATTGACTATCAGGAGACCTTCTCGCCTGTGGCTATACATAAATCTATCTACATATTACTTGCTATTGCAGTATATTTCGACTACAAATATGATAAATGGATGTAAAAATGACTTTTCTGAATGGATATCTTGAGAAAGATATCTATATAGAACAGCCACTTGATTTCACTTTCAGTGATGGTAATCTCAAGATTTGTAAACTGCAAAGATCCATTTATGGACTCAAGTAAGTATTTTAGAGTTGGAATACTCATTTCAATGATGTTATCAAATCATTTGATTTCATTAAGAATGAGAAAGAACGGTGCATGTTCAAGAAGGTTAGTGGGAGCACTGTCATTTTTCTTGGATTATACATGGATGACATTCTCCTGATTGGAAATGATATTTTCATGTGGACCTCAGTCAAGGTTTGGTTATCCAAAAAATTTTTCATGAAAGACCTAAGAGAGGCATCCTTCATTTTGGGGATAAAGATCTATAGAGATAGATCTAGGAGCAAGCTGGGACTGTCATAGAAGATGTACATTAAGAAGGTGATGAAAAGGTTCAGTATGAAAAACTCCAAGAGGGGTCTTGTTCCCTTCAAATATGGTATTCATCTCTCCAAGAAGATGTTATTAGAAAATCGGATAGGCAGCATGTGTAGATTTCAAAACTTTTAAAAAATGCAGTGAAAAATAAAATAGGTTAAACTCTTTAACCCTACATGAAAAAGATCAAATCTAATCCTATCTAAGCCCAGGAGAAAACACATATATACAATCTGAAGTTTAGAAATAAATACGAGATCATATCTTATTACCTTGGTACAGGTAGATATTCACCACTTCTGATGATCACAGATTCGTAAATGCTCGAACCGCACACATGTCCAACCTCTATAGATATCCACTGAGATCAATCTCCAACTGATCTCTCCTCATAGAAAACTTCTTCTCAAGAAAAATTTTAGCCTTGAACACTTTGATCAACACCTTGATCTGCACTGCGGGATCAACTCCTTAATTAGCAGCCTTCTTCTTTTTCTCCTCGATCTTCACTCTTGAAGTCAAAGCAGCACCTCTTGGCATGTGAAAAAGAGGACGTCCAACTCTTGAGCATGGAAGAGAAGAGAGAGAGGAGAAGAGGCATGGAGAAAGGAGAGAGAGAGAGAGAGAGATTTTTCATCAAAACTCTATTAGTTAGAAACTCTAAAGACATACCCTTTATATAAGCACTATCCTGACACATAATAGGAATCCAATTATCTTAAAAAGATAGATCATTATCTCATACGAATCTTCTACCTTTTTAATATGATTTATTTCAATTAAAATTAGATATAAATGATATATGATCAGCCCCTTTAAGCAGGTACAAGAGGCATCCATCTAATACATATCAGGTAGTTGGGGCGCCAACTCTTGGCACCCCGTAATAGGATTTCTATCCAAATAAGAATAGGGCGTGGCCGCACCTCTCTCTCCTCCATGCCATGCCAAATAAGAGGGGGCAAGCCTCTCAAGGATTTGGTGCCCAATTCCTGCCAAAAGAGAAGGAAGGTGCCATCTAATCTTCCATCTATTCCACATGTACATTTAGAGATAATTAGGAGATAAAGAAGAGATAATATTAGGATAATTATACAAATTAATTGACTTAATCAAATCTTTTTGGGCTCACAATTAAGAGCCCAACTAAATTCAAATAGATTTAGGTTAGGTTCAAGGCTATAGACTTGATCAAATCAAAGTTTCGAGAAGAATTAGGTTTAACTGTATGCTAGCATGATTCTCACAAACCTAATAGGATTTCAAAAAATCCTAACACAAATAGAACTTCATAAGCTCAATTGATAAATTTGAGATTAAATCTCTTAATGTGTGATCTCATAGGTTCTATTCTATCTGATAGTGAGACATATTGTGATTTCCATCACAATATCATTGAAATTCTTTTCGATAGATTGAAATATTTTCAATTCTATCCTTCGAGAGCCATCGATCATCAAGATGACACCCGATGAGTCTTATAATCCACCAATGATACTTAGCAGTATGTAGTGATAATCCAGTAGAATAAAAGTACGAACCCTTAGGTATAGTTATCATATGATTCAGTCCTTCTATCATGAGTCCCGACCTGACGGAGGTCATGGAGAACTAGTCAGACCCCATCATCAGTCATATATAAAATTGGCTCGACTCGAGTTCATTTGTGAATCCTGTAAAAAATTTTTTCTAGTATTCACACTTGCTTTGATCAAAGACTTTCTGAACTTAGTTTCGCAAATCGCATATGACTTCTTTTTTTCTACCAAGGTCAATAGATTTCATCTAGATGCATCCTACACCAAATAGCAAATTTGAACCTACTGAAGCCAACATACACAGCAAGGATCTGAATGGTTAGGAACCAAGAGAACGTACAGTCAAACCCAATAGCATCCTGTGAATAGCCAATGACACCGCAAGTCAAAAGACTACTCACACTACTGGAGCATTGAGAAGATTACTGACGAGTGAGTAGACATCCATATGGTTTTCGTGTTGGTCACGCTCAGTGCAAGTTGTTCTCTAACAACCACCCATACCTTCATCTCAGTGTCTCTACACTACAGACTCGAGACTCATCTGCTCACAAAAGAGGTGAACCATGCATCGATCTCAAATGGATTGATCACTTTTCTCCATGATGATTCTTTGATCAGGAGTATTTAAAAATTAACCACTAATTAATATATGTCTCAAATTCTTAACTCTTTAAAAATATACAAAAATCATCTTTGTTAATTTTTAAGATAAATCATGGACACATAAATATGATTGGAATGAAAAAGCTCTTTATTGATAATAAAAGAATTACAAGTATAAGTTCAGGCTCTGAAATTACATAATATGTCAGTTAATAATTAGCTTCTATGACACAAATCCAACAAACTCCCACTTGATCTAAAGCCAATTGGCTATATACCTAAGCCCCATCTTCTCGAGGTGAGCTTCGATCTTCTACTAGCTGAGAGGCTTGGTCAGTGGATCTGCTACGTTCAGTGCGAGTCAACTCTTTGCACCTTGATGAATTTTTTCTCGAGGTATTCGCATATGATATGAAACTGTCGCTCCATATGCTTGGACTTCTAATGAGATCTGGGCTCCTTAGTGAGAGCTATAGCATCGTTGTTGTCACAGTACAGTGCAATGATATTTGATGGTATCACACCTAGCTCCACAATGAACTTCTTGAGCTAAAAGACTTTCTTAGCAGTTTTAGAGGCGACGATGTACTTGACTTCCATGGTCGAATCTGTAATGATCGACTGCTTAAAACTCTTCCAGCTAACCACACCACTATTATATAAGAAGATACACCCCGATGTAGATTTTTTATCATCGACATCAGCTATAAAGTCTGAATTAGTGTATCCCTCAATTTTTAGCTCCGATCCTCCATCAAAGACCAACATCAAATTTTGAGTTCTTCTTAAGTACTTAAGAATATTTTTAACAGTAATCCAGTGTTCTTTATCTGGATTCACTTGATATCTACTCGTAACACTCACGGCAAATGCTATATCAGGGCGTATACATAACATGGTATATATGAGGCTCCCTATTACCAAAGCATAAGGGATCTTGCTCATGTGCTAGATCTTCTCAGGTGTGTCAGGGCACATCTTCTTGGAAAGATGAATGCCATGTCTAAGGGGCAAAAGATCCCTCTTAGAGTTTTTCATGCTGAACCTCTTCAGCACCTCTTCTATGTACATATACTGTGAGAGTCCTATCATTCTCTTAGATCTATCTCTATAGACCTTTATACCAAGAATATAGAAAGTTTCTCCTAGGTCTTTCATAACGAACTCTTTCTATAACCATACTTTAACTGATGTCAGTATGAAAATATCATTCTCAATCAGGAAAATATCATTCACGTACAATACGAGGAATATAACAGCGCTTTCACTGACCTTTTTATATACATACGGCTCCTTATTTTTGATGAAATCAAATATTTTGATCATATCATTGAAATGAGTGTTCCAACTCTGAGATGCTTGCTTAAGTCCACAAATGGATCTTTGCAGCTTGCAGACCTTGTGCTCACTATCATTGGATATGAAATTCAGAGACTGCTCTATATAAATATCTTTCTCAAGATACCCATTTAGAAAGATAGTTTTCATATTCATCTGCCAAATTTCATAATCATGAAATGCTGCTATGGCAAGCAGAGTACAGATGGATTTCAATATGGCTACGAGTGAAAAGATTTCATGATAGTCAATATCTTCGCATTGACTATAATCTTTTGTGACTAGCCTTACCTTATAGGTTTCTACCTTACCATCCGACCCAATCTTCTTTTTATAAATCTATTTACACTCAATAAGTATAATACCTTCAGGTGGATCTACTAAGGACCAAACCTACTTGGAATGCATGGAATCAATTTCTGACTTCATCGCTTCCATCCATTTTTTGAAGTCTACATCTAACATTTCTCAACATAGATTTTGGGATCATTCCTAATGTCCTTATCTCCTTTAAAGAATGCTTCCTCTAAATCCTCTGTAGGAATACCTAAGTACTTTTCAGGAGGATAGAAGATCCTACTTAATCTATGAGGTGGAGGAGATATCACATCTACTGTCTCATTTTTGGGTTCAAGTTCTTGGACTCGATACTCTTTAGAGATTTTTTTCTTCAAGCTCAATCTTCCTCCCACTGCCTCCATCTTGGATAAATTCTTTTTTCAAGAAGATGGCATGATGGCTCACAATCATATTGTAATCCTCAGAAAGATAGAAGTAATATCCCATGGTTTTCTTAGAATATCCTATAAAATGAGTCTTAAAGGATCTAGCCTCTAACTTGTCCGCCTGCTGTCGCTTTACATGGACCGAACATCTCCAAATCCTGAGGTACTTAAGAGTTGGCTTCTTATCATACCATAACTCATATGGTGTGGTAGAAATAGATTTAGAGAAAATTTGATTCAAGAGATGAATCGCAAAAAGCAATGTATGTCCACAAAGAAAGTTAGAAAAGTCTGTGAAGCTCATCATGGATCAGACCATATCTAATAGGATCTGATTCTTTCTTTTGGATACCCTGTTGAGCTGAGGTATCTCTGAAGGTGTCCACTGTGAGACTATGCCATTATCTTTGAGATAGATCCAAAATTCTCCACTAAGATATTCTCCTTTTTGATCTGATCAAAAAATTTTTGTGGGTTTTTCGATCTATTTTTCTACTTCATGTCTGAACTCTATAAACTTTTCAAAGACTTCAGACTTTCAATGCATCAGATATACAAACACATACCATGAATAATTATCAGTAAAGGTTATGAAGTAGATATAGCCACCCCTAGCTTATACATTAAATGGACCACAAACGTCAGTGTGTACCAGGGCTAATATCTCAATGGCCCTTTCTTCTTATCCCACAAAGGACAGCTTGGTCATTTTTTCTTGAAGACACGATTCACAGACTAGATAAGATTCAGAAGTCAATGGTCTAAGAAGATCATCTTTCTCCAGTTTGTTAAGTCTGTCCTCTCCAATATGGCCTAACCTAAGGTGCCATAGATACTTTTGACTAATCCTATCTCTAGAACTTTTAGACTCTATGGCATTCACTATTTGCTCGTTAATATTTACACTCGCATCCGTATGCAAATGGTAAAGACCGTCAATCAAGAAAGCACGTACAATAATTTTATTTTTAAAATAAATTGAATACATAACTTTATTGAAATAAAAATTATAGTTATCCTGTACCAGTGCAGAGATAGAAATCAAATTTTTACTAGCTACAGGTACATAATACAGTCTTTCAAAAGTAAACTAAGTCCTAATGATAGTCGCAAAGGATAGGTTCCAACGGTCATAGCAGCAACCCTTGTTTTATTGCCGACTCGAAAAGTGATCTCACCTTCCCTCAGCCCCCTAATTTCTTCAAGGTTCTGCATTGAAATGCACAAATAAGCACTTGAACCCGAATCAAAAACCTAACTAGAAGAAAAAAAAAAATCATTAGATTAGTTACAATAACGAGCATTTTAGACATACCTTTAGAAGGCCCATCCTTCTTCCTGCTCTTGACAATCACCAGATAGGTCGGACAATTTTTTCTCTAGTGGCCTTCGCCGTTGCAATGAAAATATTTTTCTTTATCATCGGCCTTCTTAGGAACCTATTTCTTGGACTTGGCTTCATTCTTCTGCTTCTTCATGAACTTTTTCTTCTTCTTAAAAGAAGACTTCCTTTTAGAGGAAGCTCGCTCCACAGCTAGAATTGTACTTTTTGAACTCTTCAAGATGCCCTCTGTAGTCACCAGCATATTCAATAACTCAGGCAAAGTAGCATCGATCTTATTCATATGGTAGTTCATAATGAACTACCCATATGAATCAGAAAGAGATTGGAGGATCAGATCCACCTGCAGTTTCATGTTCATGTTTGTTTCGAGCTTCTAAAGCTCCTCTATATCTTTGATCATTGTCAGACAATGATCATTGACAGACTGTCCATTACACATCTTTACTCTGAAAGATCTTCGAGAGACCTCAAAGCGAGCTGTGTGACTCTATTCACCATACAACTCTTGTAGATGAACCAGCATCTCTCTAGCAATCCTCATATCTTCATGCTATTGCTGAAGATCATTGGACATGGATGCTAAGATGTAGCACTTCATCTTGTTATCTTCGTTCATCCACTTTTCAAGTGTAGCTCATTGATTAACAGATGGGCAAGCAGGTAATACAGGTGCTTTCTGCTCTAAGACATTTATGAGTTTTTCGAAATTGAGAATAATTCTCAGATTTTGGAACTAGTCTTTATAATTGGTGTCAGTCAACCTATTTGTATCGAAAATTTGAGCTAAGGAGTTTAAACTTGACATGATTATCTACACAGAGAATAGTTTCTAGTTAGATTTTGTACTTATAAGATTGTTTGTTCTTATAATTTTAAAAACAAACAAAAGCGCCTACTATTTCTTCAAATCTCCCACACTCCTCAGATGAAGAAACGAAAATCTATATGCGATCAGTTTCAAGTGGGTACTACAGTCTCATTAATCTATACACACCTTACCTAATAGTTATTGGTGAGTACAGACCGATGAGTGGATAATACTTTATCTATTACTTTACTAAGCAAGATGTAGTGGGCTTGGTCTCTAAGTCCTGTGGCCTCACCTAACAGTTATTGGCACATTTCTTAGTTAAATCAAACCCATCGTTCATCAGTAGATGTAAAGCCATCATTGAGACCCTCATCTAATAGTTATTGGACCTAACCCCATCTCTACCCCGGACATCAAATGTCAATAGAGTGATTGTACCTTTCTGATGCAATCGAACCACTATAACCAGTCAAAAATGATCAACACCAGAAAGGCACCCGCATCTCTACAATGATGGAAGATCTTTAGACTTAATATTTAATGAGAAGATTTGGGTTTAGATCTCTTCTAAATCAATAGATCTGATATCTGACAGATTAAATTATGTCAGCACATCAATATGTCTAACCATCATAGTTGGCATGGGTGAACTCAAGTCAACAAATAACCTAACACGGAACTGAATCTCTCAAGATGGCCAGATAAGTCCAGATGGTGGGGGTCCTCCTGTTGTTTTTCTTAGACACGAATCAAAATTGATCAAGTCAGACAATAGAACCAATTAAATAACCACCATCTAAATACTTACCTTAGATACCAAATTGGTCGATTAGAATTGATTAGGTTAACTTATTGAAACAGATCCGAACCACTGAGCTAAATTTGATTTTGAGTCAATCAACTTACATCTAAATGTGAATCGATATGATCAACTATAATTAAACTTGACTTTGAGCTCCTTTGATCTAATCTTAATCATCCATCGATTAGGTTCAATCAGCTGCTCAAAATCAAAAATGGATTCTAGCCTGATCTAATCAATTAGATCTTAATTGTAGTTTGATCATCAAATCTAATTTATTCAACCCATACCCACATACAATAACATAATTTTAGATCAAAAAATAATTTTTAGATTATATTTCATTGCATGCAATTAGTGGCTTATAATCTTGAAACTATTTCAGATCTAAACCTAATTTCATATATCAAATATATATAATTTCAGATCTAAATTAAATATGCATCAGATATACATTAAATTTTAGATCTAAAACTAAATTTACACATATCAAATATATGTAAAATTAGATCTAAAATAATGATTAAAATATTTTAAAAATATCTTTTTAAAAATCTATTCACATCAAACTAGGACAACCTTTATAATATAAGGGGTAAACCCTATATTAGGATAACTTTATATCAATTTGATGTGAATTTTTAATCATTCTAATTTTAGATCTAAATTTAAAATTAAATATATCATATATGTTAATTTTTAGATCTAAAAAATTTGATTTAATTATTTCAAAAATAGTTTTCAAAATCGATCAATCTTGTGCTAGGACAACCTTTGCAATATAGAGGATAAATCCTATACCAGGACAACCTTATATCAGCACAAAATTGATTTTAAATTATTAAAACTTTCAGATCTAATCTAAAAATTAGATCATATATATTTTTAAAAATCAGTGACTTTGATACCACTATTAGAAAATCAGATAGGCAATATGTGTAGATTTCAAAACTTTTGAAAAAAATAGCAAAAAATAAAATGGATTAAATCCTTTAACCCCACATACAAAAGATTAAACCTAATCCTACCCAGGCCCAGGAGAAAATATATATATATATAATCTAAAGTTTAAAAATAAATATGAGATCAGATCTCATTACCTTGACGTGGGTAGATATTCATCACTTTTGATGATCACGGATTCGTAGATGCTCGAGCCGCACACATGTCCAACCTCTATGGGTATCCATCGAAATCAATCTCAAACTGATCTCTCCTCATAGAAGACTCTTCTTTTTAAGAATAATCTTAGCCTTAAACACTTTGATCAACACCTTGATCTGGATTGTGGGATCAACTCCTTGATCAGCAGTCTTCTTCTTCTTCTCCTCGATCTTCACTCTTGAAGTCAAAGCAGCACCTCTTGGTGTGTGAAAAGGAGGACGCCCAACTCTTGGGCATGGAAGAAAAGAGAGGAAAGAGAGAAGGCATGGAGAAGGGAGAGAGAGAGATTTTTCACCAAAACTCTATTAGCTGAAATCCCAAAGACATATCCTTTATATAGGCACTATCCTGACACATAATAGGAACTCAATTATCTTAAAAAATTAGATCCTTATCTCATAAGAATCTTTTACCTTTTTAATCTGATTTATTCTAATCAAAATCAGATATAAATGATATATGACCAGCCTTTTTAAGCAGGTATAAGAGGTGCCCATCTAATACATGTCAGGTAGTTGGGGCGCCAACTCTTGGTGCATTGGCCCCCCACAATAGGGTTCCAAATAAAAATGGGACATCGCCCCACCTCTCTCTCCTCCACACTATGCCACATAAGAGGGGGAGGGCCCCTCAAAGATTTGGCATCCAATTCCTCCCAAAAGAAAAGAAAGGCACCACCCAATCTTCCATCTATTCCTTATGCACACTTAGAGATAATCAGAAGATAAAGAAGAGATAATATTAGGATAATTATGCCAACTAGTTGACTTAATTAAATCCTCTTGGGTTCACAATTAAGAGCCCAATTAAATCCAAATAGATTTAGGTTAGGTTCAAAGCTATAGACTTGATCAAATCGAAGTCCCAAGAAGAATTAGATTTAACCGTGTGCTAGCATGGTTCTCATAAACCTAATAGGATTTCAATAAATTCTAACCCAAATAGAACTTTATAAGCTCAATTGGTAAATTTGAGATTAAATTCTTTAATGTGTGACCCCATCGATTCCATTCTATCTCGTAGTAAGATATATTGTGATCTCCATCATAATATCATCGAAATTTTTTTTGATAGATTAGAATATTTTTAATTCTATCCTTCGAAGATCATCGATCATCAAGATAATGCACGATGAGTCTCACAATCCACTAGTGACACCTAGCAATATGTAGTAGCAACCCAGTAGAATAAAAATATGAACTCCTAGGTGTAGTTATTGTATGATTTAGTCCTTCTATCATAAGTCTCGACTTAACGGAGATTATGGAGAACTCATTAGACCCCATCATCAGTCATATGCAAAATTGGCTCAACTCGAGTTCATTTATGAATCCCATAGAAGCTCTTTTTCAGTATTCACACTTGTTTTGATCAAAGACTTTCTAAACTCAGTCTCGCAAATTGCATAGAACTTCTCTTTTTCTATCAAGATCGATAAATTCCATCTAAGTGCATCCTACTCCAAACAGCAAATCTGAACCTACTGAAGCTAACATACACAGCAAGGACCCGAATGGCTAGAGATCAAGAGAATGTACAATCAAACCCAGTAGTCTCGCTGCGAATAGCCAATGGCACCATAGGTCAAAAGACCACTTATACCACTGCAGCATCGAGAAGATCACTGATGAGTGAGTAGGCATCCATGTGGTCTCATATTGGTCATGTTCAGTGCAAGTTATTCTCTAACAACCACCTGCACCTTCATCCTAGTATCTCTATACCGCAGATCCGAGACTCATCTGCTCATAAAGGAGATGAACCGTGCACTGATCTTAAATGAATTGATCACTGTCCTCCATGATGATCCTTTGATCGAAAGTATTTAGAAATTAACCACTAATTAATGTATGTCTCAAATTCTTAACTCTTTAAGAATATATAAAAATTATCTTTGTTAATTTCTAAGATAAATCATAGACACATAAACATGATTGAAATGAAAAAGCTCTTAATTGATCATAAGAGAATTATAAGTACAAGTTCAGACCCTAGAATTACATAATGTGTCAGCCAATAATTGGCTTCTAAGGTACAAATCCAACAAATGTGCCTCAACACACCAAAAAAGATTGAATGCATGAGCAAGATCCTTTATGCTTTGTCTATAGAGAGTTTCATGTATGCCATACTTTATGCACGATCTGATATCGCCCATGCTGTGAGTGTCACAAGTAGATATCAATCAAATCCAGATGAAGAGCACTGGAGTTTTGTGAAATATATCCTTAAGTACTTAAGAAGGATGAAGGATATGTCCCTGATCTTTGAGAATGGAGAATTAAAAGTATAGGGATATAGAGATTCAGACTTCATATCTGATACTAATGATCGAAAGTCGACATCAGGAAGCATCTTCTTGTGCAATGGTGGTTCTATCAGTAGGAAAAGTTTCAAGTAGACTGTGATTGCAGACTCCATCATGGAAGCAAAATACATCTGTATCAGAGGCTGTGAAGGAGATGTTTTGGTTCAAAAAATTTATTACAGAGCTAAGTGTGATGCCATCAAATGTCATCTTACTCTACTGTGATAATAACGACACTATAGCCTTTGCTAAGAAGTCGAGGTCTCATCAAAAATCCAAACGTATCAAGCAATGGTTCCACCTCATCCATGATTATCTCAAGAAAGGATACGTCAAGATGAAGAGACTCGACTCCACGGATAATGTGGCTGATCTACTAATGAAGCAATTGAGCCAGCAAAAGACTGAAACCCATCTTAAGAAGATGAAACTTAGATTTGTAGCCAATTTTCTTTAGGCCAAGTGGAAGTTTGTCAGATGTATGCACTAAAAGTCAAATTGGCTGATACTTGTAAAATACTTTTAAGCCATAATTTATAATTTGACTTTGATATTAATAAAATTAGATTATTTTCATTCACATTGTATTTAATAGTTTTGTGAATCATCCATTGGGTTAATGCATATGATAACGCATATTGTCAATAGTTGAGAATTTGAGATATATGTTATTATAATTAACTCATAAATTACTCCCTGTCGTAAGATCATCACGAGGATAGTGATCGATCCAAAAGATTGATGTATGATCATTTCTTTTAGATAGATGAGTCTTGAATCTGTAGTGTGGAGATACCAGAGCGAAAGTATAGGTGCTTGTTAAGAATAAAGGTACTGAGCATGACCAATCACCAACTATCACAAGAATTTCTATCTTCTCATCAGTGACTTGTTCATAGCTACAGTTATGTGTCTAGTTCTCTGACCTGAGCTGCATCGACAGTTCACCTTGAGGGTGCGATAGTTTGACTATACCATAATTCGATCTCCTAGCCATACGGAGCTTTGAGATGTATATAGGCTACAGTATATTCATTGTAGGAATTAGATTGCACCAAGATAGGATCTATCAACCTCGGTAGAGGAGTAGTCTTATGTAGATTATGAGATTGAGTTCTAAAGTCCATGACCATGATAGTGTGAAAGATAGAAAAAAGTTTCTATTGGATTTCACATCGAACTCGATTCGAATGATTCTATCATATGATAGGTATGAGATTTGATAAGTTAACCTTGACCTTGATCCTGTCAGGACTCACGATAGAAGAACTGAATCATACGGTAAATGCACCTTGAGGTTCTTTTTCTATTCTAATGGGTTATCACTACATATTGTTAGATGTCACTGGTGGATTATGAGAACTCACTAGGATCATGATGGATCGATGATTCTTGATGAGTGTGAGTTAAAATTATTCCAACCCATTAAAAAAAGTTTCAATGATACTATGGGATCACACAATAAGAGATTTGATCTTGAATTGATCCAATTAGACTTGTGAAGTCACAATTGGATTTGAATTTGGTGAAATCCCATTGGGTTTAGGTGCACCATGCTAGTACATGGTTAAACTCAAATTCTTCTCTAAAATTGGTTCCTTATTAGATAAGATTTAGATCAAGTCAATAGCCTTCATCCTAACCTAATCTATTTTGATCATGTGGGGCACCATATTGGGTGCCTCATTTAGGTTGGACTAAGCCAATTAGTTGGCTGATTTTTCTTCCTTAATTTTTCTTATTTGGCATAGTTTTTTTTTTTTTTTGGAAAGGAAAAAGAAGGGCACATGCCACCTCTACATGAGATCTAGAAAGGCACACGCCTCCTTCTTTCTTGGAACCTCTACGTGTGCATGGCATATGAAATTGTGCAAAAGAATGAGAGAGACACATGCCCCTCTCTGGTTTTAGCTTATGGAGGAGGAAGAAAGGCACACGTCCCATCTCTCTCTTGCTTGGATAAGGACAAGTGGCTGCCAAGTGTTAGCACCCACTTCACCTTCCTATTTGGGAGTGATGACATTCTCTTTTAGATGGATTTTTTTTTAGAAGAAAATCTAAATAAAAAGAATGTATTGTTATGAGATAACAACTAGCCATTTTATCTTTTTTTGTTTAAATTTTGAATTCAAATAAAGGGTCTATAAAATGGGCTACCTTGTTGAAGGAAATATGCGGTGGTGCAGTACATGTAATTTAAAAATTTTATGCAGTAAAAATAAAAGATTAAATAATTTAATCCTAATCACATACATAAGATCCTATCTTAGACTACCATATCATAATCTTTGATATAAAAATATGCACTTTAGATCTAAAAATAAAAATCGCATCAATCTTATCGATGCTGAAATTCTAGATCTAACTATTAGATCTACCATAGGAATCAAAACAAGTTAGAGATCATTACCAAACAAATTTGATCTTAATCTCCTCTAGTCCAACAGTTGGAGAAGGTAGTCCTTAGATCACTCACAGCTACATGGAGTCATCTGGCCTCTACAAGAAGATTCACGTGAAAATAGGTGCAGATTAGGGACTTGGAGGTGCTAGCCTGCAAGCAACTTCGACAGCTAATTTATTTCTCCTTCTTCAAGTACTTTGGATACTTCAAAGCAAGAGAGGATCAAGAGGAGAAATAGAGGAGGAGGAGGAGAAGAGGCTCTAGAAATAAAAAACACCAAGAAAATAATCATGGGATGTCCAAGAGAGAGGACCCCTTTTTATAAACTAAGAATTAGGGTTTTCCAATGAAGGACACCAAGAGTCAACGCCAAAACCTCCTTTTGACATCCCAAAAAATTTCAAAAAAATCATTAAAATATGGAGAAAAATTTTGGAGTCTCATACACTAAAGAATTCTGCAAGAAAAATAAAGAAAAAATTAATATGGTGCCAACAATATTTCATATATGCAAATTTTCTTTCTTAATTTATCTCTTATCTCTAATTCGGATCGTATTCGAATTAGGTAAGAGATAATATTATGACTCATCAGCTATTGCCACCCACTCTTATTGGACCCTCTATCATGATGCCAAAAATCACAACCCAAATCTAATTAGACGTGAAAAAATTAGCATGGGTTCAGGAGTGATACAGGAGATAAGGATAGAGTCTAAGTTGATAATGACTCTTCATTTTTAATTCTGATTCTAATCCAAATCAAATTTGGATTGAACTCACTAATAGAAATGAACCTAATCTAATTAAAAATTTAAATATCTCATTAAATTTTTAACCCAATTATAAATTAATCGAGCCAAAACTCTGATCGAATCAGGATCAAATTTCTCTTGTAATCAGGCTCGATCATATCAAACCCAATTAGAGTTGAACTGAATCTACTTCAATTAGACTTGATTTAAAGATCTTTGCTCAATCAAATTGAGTCAATTAGTAATCTAATTACTAATTAATTTTTTAAAAATAGTAGAATCTCAATCCCAATGGGACTCTCCCCCAGAGTCCTAGTCAGAATAAGATTCTTCATCAGAGTCATAATCCAATTAGACTCTTCAGTCATCTGATCTAACCAAATCTTCTAATGCGTATGACTCCATAGATTTGAACCTAAGTCGGTACCATAAGAATAACTTTCTATACCAATCGATGTAACCATCTAGCAATGATGATCCAACGATCGGATAGGTTGAAGTATTGCAAATCAAACTTCTAGAACCTACTGGTGTATGGTTACCGTATAATTCATCCCTTTGACTCAAATACTCAAGCTGACCTAAGATTTAACTGTCAACCCTAATTTAGTCGACTATATTATATTTTAACCTTTCAAATTCATCTCATAGATTATCCTTGCCAAGATTTTATTAAATTAAAATACACTGATACTTATCTCCTACTAACTCAGAGGGGTCAATTCCATCTTAACTCACACACCGACTTGATAAATACTTGACTACACCCAGTAATCTTTCATTACTGAGTTAGAAACCCAGATGGTCTAGTACTAAAGTATAATGAGTTACTTACAAGTCACCATGGTGGTCTCAGATCGGAGGGACACTTATCGCATACCCTTCATGAGCTACTCTTGACAGCATAGTACTCGGTACATGATTACGTTCGATGTGAATATACTCCTACATTTTATCTGCATGTTATAACAGTATCTCCACACTCTTTGGTTAAGAGGATAACCAACTCATATGGCATGCAACGACCTATTCTCGATAATGCTATCATCCTATTAATAGCATATCATTTGGTCAGAATATTTTTAAGAACTTAATGATAAATCCTCCTTTGTCGATTAATTATAGTCCTAAGAACTTCATTACAATACAAGAGTTCAAAGATGGATAATTTATAATAAAAATATCAAATAATTTTTATTAATAAAAATTCATATATAATTTACATGATGAGCACAATCGTCAACAGACTGACGATTGGCTTTGGGATACATTTTTCAACAGTCTTTAAGATTTACAAAATGAGATGAAAATTAAATTTTTATAACCTCTCATTGTGTCCATGCCTCTTTTTTCTCTCCACTCTGTCCAATGGCCAAAGAGTTGAGTGTCCACATCTCCTCACACCTAAGATTGTTAGGCTAGTTCCTCTTATGTCAAGAAAGTTTTAAGTGTTGAGATCGGAAAGAAGATCAAGTATTGATCTAAGGTCTAGAAAGGCTATCAAGAAGGATAATCTAAGGTTGATCTCAGTGGATATCTGTAGAGGCCAGACATATGCGTGGCTAATCTGCGAATCTCCTTTAGTCTATATTTTTTTGATTACAGTGTTCGTCTACCTGCGCAAGGTGATGAGATCATCCCTCTTTATTTTGTATGCTGATATAAATGCTAAGTAAATCTGATTTAGATCTATGCATAACATGCCGGATCAAAAAAATTTTTGAAATTTTGCTGCCTCTAATTTGATCCAATCCAATGCGCAATTCGATCCTTCAAACAGAGCCTCTTGAACTCCTCAAGATACCCTCAGTGGTCACCAGTATATTGACCAACTTAGCTATGGTGCACTGGATCTTATTCATATAAATGTTTACTATAAACTGAGCATATGAATCAGTCAAGGATTGTAGAATGAGATCAATCAATAACTTTTTATCCTTAGACATGTCGAGCTTCTCAAGCTCCTTTAGGTCCTTGATCATTATCAGACAATGCTAATGGACCGACTGTCCGTCATGCATCTTCATTTTGAAGAGTCGCTTGGACACTTCATAGCGAGCTGCATGGCTCTGCTCACTATACACTCTTATAGGTGAGTCAGTATCTACCAAGCAGTCTTTATGTCTTCATGTTGGCGTTGCAATTTGTTAGACATCGAGGCCAACATGTGGCACCTGACCGTGTTGTCGTCGTCCAACCACCTCTCATGAGATACTCTCTAATCAATGGTTAGATGGGCTGAAAGAGGAGGAAGGTCCTGATCGAGTACATAGGCTATTTTTTTGGAGCTCAAGATGATCTTGAGATTCTGAAGCCAATCCTTAAAGTTTAGGCCAGTCAGTCTATTAATGTCAAGAATGCGAACAAGAGGGTTTGAAGCAGCCATTTTCTACAGAGAGATGAGATTCTACTTAGATTTTATAATTGACTTGATTAATTTATTTTATTTTAAAAATAAATTAAGGCTTTCACTATTTTTTTGGATCCCTTACACTCTCCGGATAGAGAAACAAAAATCTTCACAATTAAGAAGTTTTACGGATGCTGCGGTCTCACTGATTGACTCACTACCTCATCTAACAGTTATTGATGATGGGTCAGCCAAATAGACAATTCTTGTCCAATATTTCTCTAAATATGTTGCAGCTAACTTCGGTTTCTAAGTCCTAAAGCCTCACTTAATAGTTATTGGCCTTATTTTCTAGTTAAGTCAGATCTACTGTTCATCTATAGGTGTAAAATCATCATTGGATCCCTCACCTAACAGTTATTGGGCCCAACCCCATCTTTACCCTAAAGCATCTTATGCTATAGTGTGGTTGCATCTTTCTTGATGCAATTGAATCAATGTAACCAGCCAAAAACAGTCAACATCTGGAAGGGTCCATACAACTACAACAGTAGAGACTGCTAGATTTAATATTTTAATAAGAAGGTTTGGATTTAGATCTCATCCTTAATTAGTCATAACAGTTATGACTAACCTAGTGGCATGGGCTAGCTCGAATCAATAAGCAACCTAATTTAAAAATTAATCGATCAAATTGATCAGATAAGTGTGATCATTGGGAAGATTACAAATGCTTGCCTTAGACACCATTTGTTCATGGTCAGGTAAACATGATCTCAATTAAAAATCATGATCCAGACTTACCTTAGACACCAACTGATTAATTAGAATCGAATAGGTCAGCCTAGACTCAGACTCAAACCACTGAGTCAAATTAGATCCTTGAATTAATCGATAATATATGGCTGTTAATCGATTTGACCAATCTATAACTTTTGGATTGGGCATGAGTATACTTGATCCAGTTCTAGCCAACTTTTGATTCGATTAGATCAACCGCTCAAACTAGATTTAATTGAGCTACCCACACCCATAACCCCATGCTTTATGCAATAAAATTTGATCTAAAATTCTTAATTTTACATCTTTTAGTTTTATATCTTAATTCTCAATTAAGTGTATTATGAATATAGGTTTAGTTTAGATATTGAAACAATTTCAGATCTAAACAATTTAAATTTATATCAAAAGATCTTAAGATTTTTGGATCTAGAGTTTGGTAAAAAAATTAAGTTTTTCTTTTTGCTGTTCTTCTTTATGAGACATCACAATGGTACCCCTATATACCATAAGAGAATCCGTCGATTGGATAAGAAAGAAACTTTAATCTTTGCTTCCTCTTAAGATCGGATGGCCTGGTAATGTATCTTTTTCGAGTACTAGGCTACTAAGATGTTAAACTAGATCTATACATCTTATGCAACATAATAATTATGTAAAGTTTTATACACTTAATTAGGTAACTAATTTTTAATTTTTTAATCTTTTAGTTTTAGATCTAATCCTCACTATCAGATTAAGCATAAAAATCAGACTTAATAAGAGCATAAAAATTAGATCTAATGCTATACATGCTGATCATATCAAAAAACTGAAACCTAGATCTAATCTAACTTCAGTTGCATGCATCAATCAGATCTAATCTCTTTTTAATTCAAATCTAAACATAACTCAAATCTAATCTGATTTAGATCTGATCCTAATCTTAGATGCATGATCCTTTCAATCTGACTTTGATACCAGCTGAAGAAATGACCGCACGTCCAATTGATCAGATCAGGATGCAGCAGACCTCAAAAATTTTTTCTCAATCTGACATGCGGTCAGATCGAGATGTAATCTGGATCATGGATAAATCAATCATGCATCTAACATTAAGAAATATAAAATCAAAGATTTTAACTACTTTAAATCAAATGGTAATGTGATCATATCATCTTGCACGGGTAGAAGAACTCCACAGTCCGATGATCGTGGAGTTATGAGGTTTGCTATTGAGCCGCACATGCATCTGACCTTTATAGATATCTACTCATGCTCAGACTAAGATGCTCTCTCTATCTTTAATTCATCTACTCCTAGACAAATCTGTAAGCTCTGGGATCAACCTTGGATCTGATCTTCGGTAGGGTTCCGATCAGTGCTAGATCACAGCCTTCTTGTTTCTTCGCATAGATCGGATGGAACTCAATGCTTCAAGACCATCAGATGGAATGCCCAACACCCTTAGATGTGGGAGAAGATCAAAGATTAGAGAGGACAAAAAAGATGGTATGGAGAAGAGGATAGGAGATGTGGAGAAGATGTTACGATCAGTCAACTTGTCAAACCATTTGATAGGGATACTTTTATAGATATTTGATTAGATCAAATATCTTAAAGCAGAAGGACTCTTCTAAGGCACCACCCACCATAATTTTTTTCTCATTTTTGTTGCACAAAATCATCAAGAAAACTCAGATAGGCATGGACATGGATAAGTAGTTGTCGTCCAAGTCAATCCTCTTCAATTTGAATTCAAACACTTTAAATTTGAATCCAAATTCAAATCCAAATTTGAATTTAGATAAACCACCTCATTCTCATCCTTATTAGCAAGGCTATGGGGTTTATCTCCTTCTCTCTCCCTTCCTTATCTCCAAGTGGCGCATGCCTCTGGATCTTATCCATATAGGGCATCCCACCCATTCTGTGAAGAAAAATCATGATGAAAAATATGGGGCGCCAATAGATCTTATCCATATAGGGTGTCCCACCCATTCTGTGAAGAAAAATCATGATGAAAAATGTGGGGCACCAACTATTGGCACCCCCCCGCCATCATTTAATTCTTACATGGAAGACTAGCTTTAGGGACTCCAACTCTTGGTGTCTAAAATGAGCTTACTTAGATTTGGTAAGTCCTATCCAATAGAAAATCCAAATCAAGTAAGAGAGAATGAGTTTAACTATGTGTTAGTATGACTTCCTTAAATCCAAAGCTAGGACTTAATTAATCCCAACCCAATTGGTCTACACTTAGTCCAATTATGTAATCTTAGATCAATATCTTTATTTGTGTGATCTCATAGGTCCAATTTTATTTGATAGTGAGATATGTTATGATCTCCATCAATAACATCATCGAAACGCTTTTCGATAGATCGAAATTCTTTTCAATTCAGTCAATTAAGAATCATTGATCATCAAAAAAATTTTTAATTAGTCTCACGATCTATCAGTGATACCTGACAGTATGTAGTGGTAAATCAATAGAATTGAATGATGAACCTCTAAGTACAGTTATCATATGATTTGATTCTTCTATCGTGAGTTTCGATAAGACAAAAGTTAAGGATATCATCAAATCTGATTCTTATCATATGGTTAGAATCAATTGATTCAAGTTCGATGTGAAATTTAATAGAAAATTCTTTTTATTTTTTACACTGTCATAGCTATGGACTTTAGGACTCAGCTTTATAATCTACATAAGACTACTCCTCATCTATCAAGATCGATAGATCCCATCTTGATGCATATCCTACTCTTACAGTGAGTCTACTACAGCTAATTATACCTCAAGGCTCTGTATAGCTAGGAGATCGAGTTATACTGTAGTCAAACTATAGCAACCTTACTGTGAATAGCCAAGACATCATAGATCAATGAACTAGTCACACTATCACAGTATCGAGTTAGTCCCTGATAAGTAGGTAGACATCCTAGTGACTACTCATGTTTGGTCATGCTTAGTATTTTTGTTCTCAATAAGTACTTGTACTCTCGCTTCAGTATCTTCACACTGTAGATTCAAGACTCATCTATCCTAAGAAAGTGATTGTGCACTAATCTTTTTGGATCAAACACTGTCTCGACGATGATCTTATGATCAAGAGTAATTTATGAATTAATTATAATGACACATATCTTAAATTTTTAACTCTTCAGAATATGTGTCACTATACCCATTAACTCAATGAACAATTCAGAGACACTTAATAATACAAATATGAATGAAAATAAATTTAATTTTATTATTATAAACTAATATTACAAAATATGCTCCAAAAAAGTATTACAAGTGTCGGCCAATCTGGCTTCTAGGATATATATCTAACACCATCGAATGGAAGATCGATAAGGAAAAGGATATAAATCAAAAGTCCAGTTAATATACAAGACAAAGGAAAAGAACTGATGAAGCAATATAACATGATAATAGTAAGCCTACTAAGGTTGAGAATATGAAAATATATTGGTATAGGAAAGATGAGATCGGAGCAAACTTTCAGCAAATTGAATAAGCAAGATAGCTGGTTGGTTAGTCTAGTAGAGTTGACCATATTGTAGTGAAAGAAGGGAGTTCAAGTGAAATTGATAGTGATTGAAGGAGGTCAAAATCAGTCAAACCTCCCATAACATCTATTGGAGAATGGTATGAAGTATGATCGAAAGAGAGGAAGCAATTTCGATCGAAATCATAGATGACAAACACTCAAAAGAGATGATGGCAAAGAATAAGAGCACTAAAGAAACATAGCATTGAAGGCATAAAAAGTGCCTCTTCAACATCAATGATGGATGAAGTATATGCATTAAGTCAAGCTGAAACCCAACTCTGATGAGGGAGAAATATCTAAAGAGGTATAATCAAAGGTTTAGTTTGCGATGTTGTCTTGAAAATTATATGTGAATATGGCATTTACTTTACCTTGTATCTTTCAAGATAAACCAAATCAACCATTGTAAATTGAAGGAGACATTTTAGAGAAAGGGGAATGTCTAGAAATTTTGTTTTGGCCATGAACCAGATGTTGTTAAAGCTGGACAAGGTTCATGGAATTCGACATCAAGCAAAAGTGGAGCAGTGATCTGAAGACTAACAAAGAAATGAAAAAAATATATCAAGCCATTGTATATTGATATATATATTTTTGAAAAATCTATTTGACAAATTTTGATAGATAATGATGCAGCAATAAATATTATGCTAACTGTAATGATGCATAAGCTTGGGAGAAGAGATAATGAATTGGTAGCCATGGATGTAGTAATCACCAACTTCATGGTAGGATCTTGTAGGCCGAAGGGAGTTTTGCCGGTGCATCTCTAAGTAGGTTCATTATCCTCTATTACTGCATTCTTTGTTATTGATGCTTCAACCATATGTAATACTTTATTGGGTAGAGATTGGATGCATGCAATTTTTTGTATTTCTTCATCTTTATATTAACAACTGATCTTGTAGAATCTCGATATAAAAGAAAATGAGAATAAATTAGAGGTTGTCACAGCTAACAATGAGTCGTTTATGTTAAATACAAACATGGTAAAAGCAATGTTATATCAAAATGATGTTGGTCTGCTAAAGTTTGTTGGGTAAGAAAAGTATGAAAATCCAATAGGGGCAACTGTAATAAATTTTGTGGACATAGGTCAAGCAAAATATTAGATTTGGTGGGAGATAGAAGAGCCGAATCCACTTACAAAGAGTTTAGAATGACTTAAGAAGCAATGAAGGCCATGGCAGATACTTTTACTAGATTATCAGCCTATGAAAAATTTAAAGAGACTGAAAGGTTGAAGTATCATGCATCTGGAGTAATTAAAGAGTTGGATAAAATATAATTAAATAAACTCAAAATAGTATCGATAGAAGATGATAATGTTGGAGTATCTGATGAGATAATGGAAGTAAATTTGGGAGAAGAATTATACCCCAATATTATCTTTGTCAGCAGGGTATTGCAGAATGAAGAAAGAAGATAATTAGTTATACTGTTATGGGAATTTAAAGATTGCTTTGCTTGGGACTATATTGAAATGCCAGATTTGAGTAGAGCACTGGTGGAACACAAATTACCGATCAAAGAGAGTTTCAAATCCTACATGTAGCCAAAAAAGAGGACGCCGATAGAGGTTATGTTGAAGGTGAAAGAGGAAGTAGAAAGATTGTTCAAAGTAGGATTTATAAGAACTGCAATGTATGTAAAATGGTTATCTAATATTATTTTTGTGGTTAAGAAAAATAGAAAGCTACGTATTTATATTGATTTCAGAGATCTCAACAAAGCCATACCAAAAGATGAATATCTAATTCCGATTGCTGATACACTCATAGATGCGGACGCTCAGCATAGGATATTATCTTTTATAAATGGCCATTTTGGGTAGAACCAAATATTGATAACTGAGGAATGTGTGCATAAATGGCTTTTCAATGCCTAGAGCTGATCGAAATGTTTGAATCGGTAGTGATACCTTTCAGCCTAGAGAATACTGGGATAACATATCAAAGAGCTATGAATGCTATATTTTATGATATAATTGGTCGGTTCATGAAGGTGTACATAGATGATATAGTGATCAAGGCTCAAAATTTTAAAGAACATTTAGACTTTTTGAGTAAAATATTTCAAATGATGAGGATACATCAATTAAAGATGAATCCTCAGAACTACATATTTAGAGTTTAGGCTGGTCATTTTCTGGATTTTTTTTGTTCACCAAAAATAAATTGAGATTGATAAGATCAAAGCATGGCCCATTATTGCAGCAAACCATCTGAAAACAAGCAATAATTATGAAGATTCCTCAGATAAGTGAATTTTCTTAAAAGATTCATTCCCAATTGTAAAGGCAAAGTTTAGTCTTTTTCACCATTATCAAAGTTGAAAGCATAAGAAGAATTCACTTGAACCGAAGTACATCAACAAACTATTTTTTTTTTTAGTATGAAAGTATATCAACAAATATTTGAAGATATAAAATAGTATTTGGGGTGACCTTCAGTATTAGCACCACCACATCAAGGAGTACCACTGAAACTGTATTTATCTGCAATTGAAGACTCAATCGAGAGTTTATTGGCTTAAGTCAATGAGAATAAGATTGAACAGGCAGTTTATTATTTAAACTGAGCATTAATTGAAGTTGAACAGCAGTATACGATAATTAAAAAACTATGTTTGGCTCTATATTATTTATGTGCTAAGTTAAGATATTATACATTATCTATTCTTGTGTATGTTATTTGTGTTGTTGATATGATCAAGTATATGTTAATATGACTGATTATATATGGAGAAATCAGAAAGTGGATGTTAACTCTATCAGAATATACATTATAATACGTCTCATAGAAATCGATTAAAGGACAAATATTGGTTGACTTCTTGGTCAATCATCCTTGTCTGTCGATTGACACTGAGATTATGGTGAATGCACCAACTAAATATATTAACTTGAAACCATAGATATTAACATTTGATGGTTCAAAGATGGATGAAGCTGCTAGTGTTGCAGTACTATTAATCTCCTCAAGTGGGATTCACACCTAATTCTCATTTCAATTAGCATTCTCATGTTCAAGCAATCAAGCCAAATATGAAGCTTTAATAATTGGCCTTGAAATATTGCTTCAGTTAGGGACGGTAAACACTAAAGTAATTGGAGATTCTCAGATAATGTTGAAATAGATTAGTGGAGAATATAAATGCTATAATGAGACTTTGATTAGATACTATATGGAGAATATGGAGTTAATGCAACGACTTGCAGAAGTACTACTAGAGTTTGTTCCTAAAATGAAGAATTGTTTAGCCAATGAACTAGCACAAATCATGTCTAGGCTAAAGATACCTGAAAGAATATTAGAAAGAACAATTAAAGTGGAAAGAAGAGTGCGATCATTGATTATAGATGATCGAAGAGATGATTATATTTGCATTAATGAATTCCAAGTTGCTCAAAATGATTGGAGATACCCAATTATTCAATATCTCAAGAAATCTTTGAGAATAGTGGATAGAAAAAAGAGATTAAAATCTCTAAAATTGTGTATTAATTAAGGATGAATTATATAAGAAGGCCAAATGGTCTTCTTTTGAAATGCATTGGAGAAAAAGAATTCTTACTGAGAATGAGAGAAGTGCATGAAGGAATATGTGAGACTCATCAAGTTGGATCAAAAATATGATGGCAAATTATTCGGCATGGGTGCCTTTGGTTAAAGATGCAAGAAGATTGCATTTGGTATGCCAAAGGTTGTCAAGCATGTCAGAGATATGGGCCAATCTAAAAACTTCTTGCAATAGAGATGCAATATATGATCAAACCTTAGTCATTTAGAAGATGGGCAATAGATCTGATTGATCAAATTTATCTAGCTTCTTCAAAAGGGTATAAGTTTATTGTTTCCCAGAAGTAGCAATCCAAAAGGGAGGATGAATTAGATTTTTTTTTAAAAAAAATTTACTTTAAACTAATTGTGCCCAAAAGTAATTCAAATAGTGTTTGTGATAAAAATAATAGAATTAATAAAGTGAGCTAAACAAATAATCATAAATACATAGGATTTTATAGTAGTTCGGTGCCAAACTCAGCATCTATGTTCACTCTCCAAGCAAACCCAGTTGAGAATTCTAACTATAGCCTATTTAGGATTATAGTTTGATTATTTTTAAGGATTTACAATCCAATCCAGATGATTTTTACTAACTCACCAATCAAAATTTTGCAACCAATTATTTTCTTTCGAACTCATAATCAACTTTGATTGATTTTTCAAAGATACAAATCAAAACTAGTACTGTCGAATTTTTTAGACTTGGACCAACCCCAAGTTTCTTCATTCAAAAAATTTATTACAACAAAATAAATAGAAATATACAAAAATAAGAGTTTAGAAATGATAAAACTCATTTAGGCTCTAAAGAAGTCGAGGTAGATGAGCTTTCAATGTATAGATTTCTTTCTTGATTACTTCAAAGGTTGAGGCACAATCTTCAATACTTCTTCTCAATGGTAGTGGCTTGAATTAAAGCACTCTTCCTCTCTTTCAGACTAATTGAATGTAAAAAGGGTTGAATTTATGACACTCCTTAATTCTTTCTTTTTTTTTCTTTGAGTTCCTCATAATATGCTTGAGAAGAATAACTCAATGAACTTCTCTTCTTTCAAAAGATTTAAAAAACTTTAGTCTCTCTATAAAATCTTCACATTTATTAGCTTAAAAATGTCTATAATTAATACTCTTGCTATTAGAAGCTTAAAAATAGCCACTAAAATAAATTAAAATATGTTTTAAAATTTTTGAAAAACTAGCCATTATTTTGTCAGATCTATAAATTGACTCACCTAGGCTCTTGGTCAACTAACCTTTATCTTTGAGTCAACTAAGTGAAACTCGGAGATGGTTTAGCAGTAGATGCCAAAAATCTAATATTCTATCTTATCTATTTGTCTGAAATTAGGTCAGCTTAGATCCCATCTTAGTTGGCTAACTTGAATGCTTGATCGCTAGTTGATTTTCTGGATTAGCTCAGAAGACTTGTTAATATATCCAGCTTTCTGTATTCTTCTATCTCTGAAATTGAGTCAGCTATCATTCTTTTTGAGTTGACTAAGCTCTAAACTTAGTTAGCTATCTTAACTATAGGGTCGGCTTAGAGAAATATCTTGAATCTTTAACTTTCTATCTTCATCCTGAATCTAAGATTTGATCGGCTATCCAAAAGCTTGAGTCGGCTAAGATCTATCTTAATCAGCTCATATGAAAAATTTGATCGACTAAGAGACTTATTTTGAATTTTCATAATTTCTATCTTTCTCTTAGACTAATACTAAGTCGGCTAAGCTGCATGCTGGGCCAACTCAACTCCATGCAAAGCATGCTAAAAGATGTATTAAATAGCTTTTCTTTACCAACTTTATTCTAGACTAGATTTGCCTTCTTAAATGAATTTGTGCATATATGGGCTTGTTAAGAGATATTTCTAAATTAAATCTTCCTTTCAAATCTTTGGGTTCATTATTTCTGACTAAAGGTCTTAGATTTAAGAACTTGAATTTTTTTGATAGGATAATCCCTTTTGAGTAAAACCATTAAATACATTGAGGAGTCCTACATCACTCTCAAATACATCATTAGTGAGCATAAGTTATACTCAAACACCTTTGACATCATCAAAATTAATTTTAAGACTAACATTTACTATTGTGGCAACTAACCATTTCACTAAATAGGTTGAAATTATCCCTATGAAGTTAGTAAATCAAATATCTATTATCGATTTTATTAGATAATATATCATATATAGATTCAGTCTGTCAGAAACTATAGTGGTAGATCAGGATCTAATTTTATTGGTCAAGATGTGAAAAAAAATTTTAAAAAATCTGGATTCAGGATAATTCACTCAACCCCATACTACGTACCAAAAAATGGATAGGCCAAAGCAACAAACAAAATTCTAATAAATAATATAAAGAAGTTTGTTGGCTAAAGACTGAGGGTATGGCATGAAGTATTATCTAAGGTACTTTGGAGTTGTAGAATTTCAAAAAGAATGTCTATAGGTACAACACTGTATGCTCTGATTTTCAATCATGATGTTGTGCTTCCAATGGAGTTAATCGTGAAATCAGGATGCATGTTACATCAGGATTTGCTGACCAAAAAGGAGTATTCATAGGCTATGATGGCTGAATTAGTTACTTTGAATGAGAAAGGTTAAGTGCCTTGGAGCAGATAAGGATTCAAAAAAAAAAGTAGCCCGAGTCCATGATAAGAGGATTCAGCTAAAGTGTTTTAAAGAAGGAAAGTTGGTATGAAAAATTATTCTTCTTTTGGGGTTAAAAGAGCCAAAATTTAATAAATGGTCATCAAATTGAGAAGGACCATTTATAGTGCATCACATATAGCAAGGCGGGGTGTATCCATTGAGAAATATGGATGGAGATGTACATTACCAAATGATCAACAAAATATACTAGAAAAGATATTATCCTACAATCTGGGAGATACATGAAAAAGCATATATACAAAGTTTGGTTGGACAAGCCAATTGACATTAATACTTCAAATAATTTTTTTACAATATAGAAGAAACAAAAGTTTGGATGAAGAGTTGAATGATCCTAAGCAAAGAACTAGAATAAAGTTCAGCTAAACTGAGTGAAGACAAAAGTAAAATTTATAACTTCTTGAAAGTCGACTGGAGCAAGCTCCAGTGATCTAACATCTATATCCCTAAAGGTTCTATTTCATTGGTCTGTTATTGTAACTCAAGATGGTGTGTAGATAGCTAAGCTAGATGATGTTCCAAATGCCCTAGATTCTTTAATTTTGGTCCGTTTAGGTCATCATGATTGGCACAATGCTTCTATAGGGCTGATATCTCAACTTTAATATGGATTATCCTATTTGCCAATTCGATCAATATTTTCTCCTTCTTCAATAATTGGTTTGTCCATCTCTTGAAGTCATCAATAGTAGGCTGAAGCTCTTGATGAAGCTGATTTTTTTTCTTCTAATTCAACTTTCTGGGTTAGTACAGCATCCACTACATCTGATAAGGATTGGAGCAACCAGTTTGACTCGGCAAAAATAGACAGCCTGTACTTCAGTGTCAGTAAATCTAAAGATGATGAAAATGAAGTGTTCTTTAATAAAACCTCCAGGGCTTCTTGGGCTTCAGATAGTGTAGATGAAGATATTAGGTCATCCAAGAAAAATTGGCAAGCCTAAGTAATGTATAACGGGCTTGAATGACTTCAATTAGAGTATCATTTTGAGGCTATCCTAAAGAAGTTGAAGATGCAGAGGATGTGGCCAACTTAGCTTTTACACATGCCAATGAAGCCAATAGAGGATGCTGAGGTTGTAGGATATCCTATAGGAAAAGAGAGTTAAAAATAGTACATAGAAGGGAAATATTAACCATTCATGAAAGTGACTTGATTGAATAGAAGCTAGAGTTGTAAACTTTAGAGGTGAAAACACCAAGGAATATGTGACCAAATTTGGAATGGCTATAGGGATGTCTTCATCTATGGAAGGAAAGTTTATAAAGGCTGAAGTGGCATCGATACTGTTGAAGCCATGCTATGTGTAAAAGGAGACTCTTTTTCTTCCTCTTCTTCTTCATCCAAGTTAATTTGAATGGATGTGGAATTTTTAGCTTTCCTATATCGAAGATGGAGACTAATAGCTGAACCAGAAGAAAGACAATGGGCCAGAGATTTGCATCTCTTCGATGCAGCTGGTGTTAGATGTATACTTTAGAGACCAATCTAGCTGACACATAATATTTTTCTAGGATATAAATTTATACTTGATTTATTATTTTATTAATAAAATTAGATATTTATCTATTTTATTTTTATATTATATATTCTTGAATCATCCAAAAAATTAATAAGATGATGACACATATTCTCTAGAGTTGAAAATTTAAGATATGTGTCATTGATGGTTAATCTCTAAAATTACTTCTAATTGATGGATCATCATGAAGACGGTGATTGATCTGATGAGGTTGGTGCATGGATCTCTTTCTTTTAGATAGATAAGTCTTAAATCTACAATATGGAGATATTAAGTGAGAGTGCAGGTAGTTGTTAGAGAACATCGGTACCGAGCATGACCATATGAGAAGTCACTTATATGTTTACTCACTTGTCAGTGACTTTCTCAATACTGTAGTTGTGTAAATAGTTGTTTGACCTGTGGTGCCTCAGCTATTCACAGTAAGATTGCGGTAGTTTTGCTACACATTTTTTTGATCTTTTTATTATACAGATCTTTACGGTGTATATTGGCTGCTGTAGATTCTCTATAGGAATAGGATGCATATATAGATGGGATCTACCAACCTTAGTAGTTAAGGAGTAGTTCTATGTGATTTATGAAGCTGAGTTCTTAAGATTGTGGCTACGATAATATGATTAATAGAAAGAAATTTTTATAAAATATCACGACTTAAAATCAAGCTAATTAATTTTATAGATGACAGATGATAGGATTTGATGAGTTTTTCATAACCTCTATCATATCAAAACTCACGATAGAGAATCACACGTTAACTATACCTAAAGATTTAGACTCTTCTATTCTGTTGGGTTGTCACTATATGCTGCTAGGTGTCATTGGTGAATTATGAGATCCATAAGAATTAATTAATGATCAATAATTCTCATTGAGTGAGTTAAAATTGTTTGAATCTATTGAAAAAAAAATTTATGATATCAATGATGGAGATCATGATTTGTCTCACTATTAGATAAAGTAGAACACATAGAGTCACACACAATAAAGATTTTAACTTGATCGAATAATTGAATTATGAATTCGATTTACATATAGACCCAATTATCAATTTGATTGATGATTAGAATAAGTTGTAAAAGTTAGAAGAGAGGATTGCTAAAGGTTAGAGAGTTTGAGAAAGAATAATTAGTAATTATTGCTAAATTAATTATTAATTATTTGATTTGATTATTTAATTAAATATTGGACTTGATACAAATTAAATTGGATTTAATTTGATTCTAACTAGGTCTAGTCCTAGTCAAATAAAGATTTGATTAAATCTAATTGAATTTGATTTTGAACCAAAGAAGATTAGGATTAAAAATTGAGATCCTAGTTGGATTGGGACTCTCTCTCATCCTAGTTGGTCCAAAGGTTAGGACGCACGATCAAGGATTGGGACGCACTACCCGAGATTGGGACGTGCATCCCAGAGAGTCTTTCTCCTCTCTCTTATCTCTCTATCCTAATCTATTTTTTAAAGTTTGAATTGGATTCAAAATTTCAAACCTAGATAAGAGTGGGGTATGGGGTTATAAATAAGGGACAGATCCAAGCATGAAGTGATTGATTTTTCATCACCTTTTCTCTCCTCATCTTATTGCCCAAAAGAAGAGCTTCTCATTTTTTTGTTGCTGCCCAAGAGGAAGAGCCATCTTCCTCTCTTTTTCCTTCCTCTCCAAAAGGTTCTTCTTCCTTATTTCTTAAAAAGAAAAGAAGAAGAATTTAGATTTAGTTTGAAGGAAGAAAGATCTGCAAGGAAGCTAGCACCCCAGTGATCTTCGGAGTCTTCTGATCAAGATCAGCCCTATGTAGATACATGCAGAGGTCGGATGTATGTGCAGCTTCAAGAAATCTTAAAAGACATCCATGATTTTCAGATAATGGTGAAAATCTATCTGCGTAAAGATAAATTTCAAATCTTTAATAAATTAGATCTTGATCTTATATATATAATAATTTTTGAAAATGAGATATGATCTCTATGCATGCTAGATTAGATTAGATCTAATTAGATTTAAAAAATTTAGATTTGACATCTTTTATTTCTACTGCATAATTTTTTAAATTTTTACAGGCATGTGCGTTGCCATATGATGATGATTCCTTCAAATGGTATCAGAGTGGTCATTATGTTATAAAATTAAGATCAAAATTTTAGATCTAAAAATTTGTTTTCAAGATCTGAAATTTTGAATTTACTCTTTACAGGATTGATTTCAGATCTGAAAAATATTTTCAAGATCTAAAATCAAGAACAATTCTTGATCGTATAATTATTTTCATATCTGAAAATCTATTTTCAGATTTGAAATTTAGATTTCAAATGATTGGAAGATGGATTTTAAGATTTGAAAAATTATTTTTAGATCTAAAATTCATATGTTTGATGTTCATGTTATTATTTTCTAGATCTAAAATCTATTTTTAGATTTAAAAAGTTTGATTTCTTATGTTCATGCATCTAAAATTCTTATCTAATCTTCATATGATCTGAATTTTATTAAATCTGAATTTTATTTTTTTTATATATTCATGCATGAGATGATGTTCATAGATAGAGAGCAACCTTGATGTGATCTATGATGGTATGGATATTTTCAAATTAATATAATTTGATTGAATATAAGATTATGTTTTATAAGTCAATTTTGGATCATCTTGAAATAAGATTGTCCTGGTATAACAATTAAAACCTATTATGCTTATAGATTATCTTAGGATGAAAAAAGATTAATGAGATAAAATATTATAAAAAATGAAACATAAACATAAGATCATTCAAATCTAGATTATGAGATAATCGTGAGGGTGTTTTCATGGATACATGTAGTGATCTCCTTAAAGTATTATGACTCTTGAAGTAGGGTGTATCATGAACACATACTAATTTGGTTTGTAATTTGCAATCTGTGGTCGTGAAAACCAATGGATTGAACCAATTTAGAATTGATTGATCAATTGGTATCTAAGATAAGTGATAGAATGATGGTTATTTAATTAGGACCATTGTTTATGCACGGAGAGCCTTTCACCAATCTTAAACTTAGTCAATTTGATTGATTAAGTTTCTTTGGGTGCCTGGTGTTGAGTTTACCACATATGTTGCATTTACACTATGGTTCTGATCTTGATGAACCAAGTCAGGATCTCTCAAGTAGATCCTTGATAATTGTAAATTTACATGAGATGTAAATTAAAATAATTAAAATGAAGAAATCTAAATTAAATCTCCTCGCTTATATTAAGTCTAGCAGTTTTTCACTGTTATAGATGATGTGCGGGTGTCTTTCTGATATTGATTGTTCTTAGCTGGATACAATAGTTCAGTTGTACTGGGGGGTGCAACCACTCTATTAACTATTAGATGAATATCCTAGAAGCCAATATAGTTGACACATTGTAATAATTTTAAGATATAATTTTGTACTTAATATATTAATATGATCAATAAAAAGATAATTTCTTTTTCATTCAAGAGTGATGTGTCTTCGAATCGTCCATGAAATTAGTTTCAATACATATTCTCAAGGTGTTGAGAATTAGAGACATGTATTTAATTCCTAAATGCTCCTGATCATAGGATCATCATGAGGATGGTGATTGATCCAGATAGACTGGCATATAAATCACTTTCTTCGGGATAGATGAGTCTCTGATCTACTGTGTAGAGATACAGAACGACGAGTGTGGATGGTTGTTAGAAAACAACTAGTACTAAGCGTGACCATACGAGAGATCACTTGAATTTCTATTCGATCGTCAGTGAATGTTTCAATACTGTAGTTATGTGATTAATTCTTTGACTTGAGATGGTAATGCTACTCACAGTGAGGCTGCTAGAGTTTGACTGACATATAAACATGATTCTTAATAAGCTCTTGTAGTGGATGTTGGCGACAGTTGGTCCACTATAAGAGTGGGGTGCACATCAAGATAGGATCTATCGACCTTGATAGAAAGGAGTAGTCCTATGAGATTTGAGAGGCTAAATCCAAGAGTCTGTAGCCACAGCAGTATGATTGATGGAAAAAAATTTTCATAAAAGTCACAACTGAACTTGAGCTAAACGAATCTATCATATAACTGATGCTGAGGTTTGATGATTTATCCATGATCTGCCATCAAGTCGGGACTCACGATAGAGGAACTGAATTACACGTTAACTACACCTAAAGGTTCATTTCAGTTCTACTGAGTTGCCACTACATACTACTAGTTGTCACTACTGGATTGTGAGAGCTCACTAGAATTGTTCCAAATTAACAATCCTTGCTGAGTTAAAGTAAAATTATTTCGATCTATTAAAAAAAATTTCAATGATACAATGATAAGAGATCATTATATATCTCACTACTAGATAGAATTAAACCTATGGGGTCACACAACAAAGGGATTAGGCTTGAAATAAGTAATTGAGCTTATAAAATGTCAATTGGGTTTAGAAAAATTTATTGGGTTCATGATAACCTTGCTAGCATATGGTTGGATCCAATTTCTCTTTCCATTGAGATTACTTATTTGATAAGATAATTCTAACTAAATTATCTGCTAATAATCTACATGAATAAGATTCATGAGACTCTAATTGTTGGATGTCTAAGGTTATGGATCACATAAATTAAGGATACAAGTCCCTAATTAATTTTCTTGCTAGTTATTCTTGGGTGCCACCTTGATTTGATCAAGTTGGGCGTATCCATTGATTAGAGGACTTTTAGTTCTCTTATGGGGCATCTCTTAGGTGTATTTTGGGGTGTCTAATTATGAATGCAAGGATTCTAATTGTTAGTACCTAAAGGGTCTCCTAAAGTAAGTTAGATAACTTAAGTTAATAGAAAATCCAATGCAAGTAAGACTTGTATTATGTGATTGAATAGGATTCAATCCTTATACTTATTTAAAGGGACCTCCCCTAAGATCCCTATAGCATCCAAACTAGCAACCTTAGATGCCAAAAAAAAAGTTCCACGCCCTCTCTTCCTCTCCCTTTCTCTTTCCTTAGGCGTCCCACACCCCCTTTCTCTTGGGACGCGTGTCCCAAGGAGTCCCACGCCCAAAGGCTATGGGTGCCTTTTTCTTTTTGGTTTTTAGTATTTGGTAGCAGCACATAGTAAGAAAAGAAACTCTAGAGAAGAGGAGAAGAAGAAGATCAAGAAAAGAGATCAAGCGTTGATCGTGATTCAGACTTTGTTCTGATTCAACAGGTTGAATTTTGAAAAACAAAAATTTAAATTAAAGAGGGCTATTTCAGACTGATCTCGAGTTGATACTCATAAAGGTCGGATACTTGTGCAGCTAAGAGAGAACCTCTTCTCTTTCAGATCCAGATTTGAAGAAAAAGATTGCAAAATAGGTATGTGATTTGATCACAATCTGAATTTCAGCATATATCAATTTCAGCATATGAGATAGATCCATATGGTTTTATATTTTTATGTATGTATAATTCAGATTAAAAGTATTTTAATCTTATTCTCTACTATGGTATTTAGAAAATAAAATTTTCAAACACATATGCATGCACCAAACTCTGAATTCCAATAGTAGTATCTGAGCCACGGATTTTCATATGCTGAATTTTGATATACATATTTTTGAAAAGATTTTAAAATCAAATTTTTTTTTTTGATACATGAGATGTATAGAAAGATCTTCAAATCTGAAATTTAATTTTGGATTTAATTTTAGAATATATTATTGATATGTAATTGTATGCACAGATTTGAATTTTGATCTAGAAAGAGTTATAGTTCATGCTCATGTGATATATAGATACATGCATAAAATCTGAAATTTTTATTTAATCTGAATTTTGATTCATATATATGATATATTATTACATATTTAGATCATAAATTTACTTTTAATCTGATCCATGATTAGTATATGAGATATATGAAATCATGCTAAGATCTGAAATTTTGTTTAGATCTGATTTTACATGCATATATATGATATATGTTTGTATATTAAAATTTAAAAATTATTTTTATATTTTAAAACTTATTTTCATGCAATGAATTTCGATCTGAAATATAATTTTGAATCTGAAATTTGTGTTTGTGCTTGAGGATTTTGATCATGGGAGAACCATTAATTAGGTCATGTAATAAGATTGTATTTAAGATTTTTGATTTGAATCATATGGGTCTAATTCGATTAAGTAATTGATTAAATCAAATCAAATATTGATTAAAATCAAATCAATTAAGTTAATGATCATATAATTATTGTTGATCAAATCGATTGAATCTCATATGTAGAATCGATTAACCTAAGGACCTAATTTGACTCGTTGGTTTGAGCCCGAATCGTCTAAGCTAACCAATTCTGATCAATCAACCTATTGGTGTCTAAGATAAGTTAATAAAATATAGTTATTTAATTGATTCCGTTAGCCGACCTAACCAATTTATTGATCTCTTAGGAAGGCAACGAGAGGACCTCCACTGATCTCCACTTACCTGGTCAATTTGGAAGATTCAATCTTGAATTAGGTTGCTTGGCAGTTTGGTTCAGTCCATATCAGTTAGATCAGTCATATGATGATTGATTAAATGAGATCTAAACCTAAACCTCTCCACAAACATTAAGTCCATAGGTCTTCCACCATTGTAGATGTGTGGGCGTGCTACCGACGTTGATTGTTCTCGGCTGGTTATAGTGGTTCAGTTGCATCGAGAATGCGCAACCACTCTATTAGCAAAGAGTTACTCCAAGATAAGGATGGAGTTGGACCTAATAACTGTTAGGTGATGGACCCAATGACGGCCTTGCATCTACTTATGAACTGTGGGTCAGGTTTAACTAAGAAGTGTGGGCAATAACTGTTAGGTGAGCCCACATGACTTAGAGATCAAATCACTGCAACATGTTTAGTAAAGCATCTGGACAAAGAATTGCCTACGCATCAGTATGTATGTTACCAATAACTGTTAGATGAGGTGCATGTCATCAGTGGGACCGCAGCACCCACTAGGAATCTTTAGTGGTGTTAGGATTTTCATTTTCTTTTCGAGGAGTGGAGGGATCCGATAAATTAGTGAGAGTCATTATTTGTATCTTAAAATTTTTAGAAGTAAATATAAATATTAAGTATAAAAGTCTAACTTAAATTTTTACTCTAGCAGTTAAACCATCATGTCAGCCTTAAATCCTCTAGTTCGCATCCTTGAAACCAATCGTTTGATCGGTAATAATTTTAAAGACTGGCTCAGAAACCTCAGGATTGTCCTGACCTCAAAAAAATTAAGTCATATTCTCAATCAGGATCCCGTAGTACTACCAAACCATCCTACTGCTGAGCAAAAAGTTGCTTTTAAGAAGTGGACGGATAAAGACAGTTGGGTCAAGTGCTATGTGCTGGCGTCCATGTCAAACGAGTTGCAAAGTCAGCACGAGCATATGCCCACTGCTCGGGCCATAATCACTCACCTACAAGAGTTATGTGGTGAGCAGAGCTATACTGCGTACTTCGAAGTGTCCAAGAGACTCTTCAATTTGAAGATGCACGAGGGGCAGTCTATCTATGAGCACTGTATGACAGTGATCAAGGATATTGAGGAGCTTGAGAAGTGCAAGCTAGATATGCAAAAAGAATTGCAAATGGATCTGATCCTTCAATCCCTTACCAGTTCATATAGTCAATTCATTGTGAATTTTTATATGAACAATCTTGACTGCACTATTCTCGAACTTATCACTATGTTGATCACCACGGAGGGTATCTTGAAGAGTTCAAGGGGCACTATTCTCATTGTGGAGCAGACTTCTTCTTCCAAGAGAAAGTTTATTGGAAAGAAGAAGGTTAAATCCACGAAGAAGCAGAAGAAAGAGAGCAAGCCGAAGAAGGATGGTCCAAAGACGGCTGAGGCAAGGAGAAAGTGTTTCCATCGTCATACTGAAAGTCACCGGAGGAGGAACTGTCCTAAATACTTGGAGAGCCTAAAGATAAAAAAGGATGATAAATTTTTTGAAGGTATGCTCGTAATAGAATCTAATCTTACGATTTCTTCTACTTCTAGTTGGGTATTAGACTCTAGCTTGAGTACTCATATATGTACCTTAATGCAGGGTCTGATAAAAAGTAGGAGGTTGAGGAAAGATGATATGATCCTTTGGATCAGCAATGGAGCAAAGGTTACTGCAGAGACCGTTGGCACTTATCCTCTTCAATTATCGTCTGGTGTTAGATTAGATTTAAAAAACTGTTATTATGTTCCTGTAGCTAGTCAAAATTTAATTTTCATGTCTGTGCTAGCACAGAAATATTTTGAAATTTATTTCAATAAAGATTTTTGTTCCATTTATTTACGAAATAAATTGATTGCACAAGATCTTTTAATTGACAGACTTTATCACTTACATGTTGATGCGAATGTGAACCTAAATGAGCAAATAGTGAATGTCGTAGGTCAAAAGAGATCCAGAGATGAAATTAACCAGATGCACTTGTGGCACCATAGACTATGCCATATTGGAGAGGACAAGATAAACAAACTAAAAAAAGATGGGATTCTTTGCTCTCTTAATCAAGAGTCGTACCCAACTTGCGAAGATTGTCTTCGAGAAAAAATGGCCAAGTTACCCTTTGTAGGACATGAGGAGAGGACTACTGAGTTACTCACCCTAGTACACACCAATATGTATAGGCCATTTGATGTGTAGGCTAGGGATGGTTATACCTACTTCATTACCTTTATCGATGATCTATCTAAGTACGGATATGTGTATCTCATGAAACATAAGTCTGAGACCTTTGAAAAATTCAAAAAATTCAAGCATGAAGTAGAAAAGCAGACAGAAAAATCTGTTAAGATTTTTCGATCTGATCAAGGAGGTGAATATCTTAGTCAGAAATTTTTGAGATATCTTAAGGACAACGGTATAGTTTCTCAGTGGACTTCTCTTAAAATATCTCAGCTCAATAAGGTATCCGAAATGAGGAACAGAATCCTATTGGATATGGTCCAGTTTATGATTAGCTTCATTGATCTACCCTTATTTCTTTGGAGACATATCTTGTTAACTGCCATTCACTTGTTAAATAAGGTTCCATCAAAGTTCATTTCTAGCACACCGTATGAGATATAGTTCGATAAGAAGCTGAGTCTAGATTATCTCAAGACTTGGGTATCCAAAAGAATCTATGAGATACTACTATTTTTTACAAGACTACAATGTGATTGTGAGTCGAAATACCATATTTCTAGAAAAATAATTTATCCAGAATGGTGACAGTGGGAGGTTAGTAGAGCTCGAAAAGAAAGTCTCTGAAGAGCCCAAAGCTATAGATCCTCAAAAATCCATAGTCCATGAGCCAGTAATTGATGTTCCTCTACCACTTCGTAGATCTAGCAGGATCTCCTGACCTCCTGAAAGGTACATGGATATGCTTATGGAGGAAGTAAAGAAAATATTTCTTATGGGAGATAGAGGTCATACTGATGATCCTAATACTTTGACAAGATGATGTCTGACATCGATTTTGAGAAATGGTTAGATGCTATGAAGTCAAAAATTGACTCAATACACTCGAATCAAGTCTGAACTTTAGTGGATCCACCTGAGGACATTATACCCATTGGGTGTAAATGGATCTACAAAAGGAAGATAGATATCGATGGTAAGATAGAGACCTATAAAGCTAGGCTTATGGCTAAATATTATAGTCAGTGTGAGGGCATTGACTATCAGAAAATCTTCTCACCCCTAGTCATGCTGAAATTCATTCGTACTTTGCTTACTGTTGCAACTTACTATGATTATGAAATCTGACAGATGGATTGAAAACTGCTTTCTTAAATAGATATCTTGAGAAAGATATATATATAGCAGCCTATAGATTTTACATCCAATAATGGTGATCACAGAGTCTGCAAGCTGTAAAGGTCCATATATACATTAAAGCAAGCTTCTCGAAGTTGGAACCATCATTTTGATGAGGCAATCAAATCGTTTGATTTCATAAAAAATAAAGAGGAACCTTATATATACAAGAGGGTCAGTAGGAGTGCGATCATTTTTCTCGTATTGAACATAGATGATATTCTCTTCATTGAGAATGATATTCCTATGCTCACCATGATCAAAAGATGGTTGTCCAAAAAATTCTCCATGAAAGACTTAGGAAAAGCATCCTATATTCTCAGAATAAAAGTTTATAGCGATAGACCTAAATGGATGCTTAGCTTGTCACAAAAGCTGTACATAGAGAAGGTGTTGAAAAGATTTAGCATAGAAAACTCTAAGAGAGGTCTCTTACCTTTTAGGCATGGTATTAGTCTCTCCAAGATAATGTGTCCAACCACATCTGAAGAAATACAGTGTATGAGTAGGATTTCTTATGCCTCGACCATAGGAAGCCTCATGTATGCCATGCTATGTACTCGACCTGATATTGCCCTTGCCGTAAGTGTCATGAATAGGTATCAATCAAATCCAAATAAGGAGCACTGGATAGCTGTGAAGAACATCCTTAAGTACTTGAGAAGAACTAAGGATTTATTCTTGGTCTTTGGAGGAGACTCTGAGTTGCGAGTCGAGGGGTATACTAACTCAGACTTCATGTCTGATGCTAATGATAGAAAGTCTACGTCAGGATACGTGTTCGTTTGTAATGGTGGCACAATTAGCTGGAAGAGTTTCAAGCAACCCATCATAGCAGATTCGACCACGAAGGCTGAGTATGTCGCTGCTTCGCATGCTGCAAAAGAAGACTTCTTGTTCAAAAAATTTATTATGAAACTTGGGATTATGACATCGAATGCCATACCGTCGTACTGCGACAACAATGGAGCCATAGCACTTATGAAAGAGCCGAGGTCTCATAAAAAATCTAAGCATATCGAGCGGTATTTTTATATAATACGCGACTACCTCGAAAAAAAATATATCAAGGTGCAAAGAGTAGATTTCACGGATAACGTGGCAGACCCACTGACTAAGCAGTTGAGCCAACCAAAAATGAAAGTCCATCTTAAGAAGATGGGACTTAGATTTGTGGCTAATTGACTTTAGTCTAAGTGGAAGATTGTTAAATGTATGTCCTAGAAGCCAATATGGCTGACACATTGAAATAATTCTAGAGCATAATTTTATACTTAATATATTGATATGATCAATAAAAGGATAATTTTTTTTCATTCAAGAGTGATATATCCTTGAATCGTCCATAGAATTAGTTTCGATACATATTCTTAAGGTGTTGAGAATTAGAGATATATATTTAATTCCTAAATGCTCTCGATCATAGAATCATCATGAGGACGGTGATTGATCCGGATAGACTAACACACAAATCGCTTCCTTCGAGATAGATAAATCTCTGATCTACTGTGTAGAGACACAGGACGATGAGTGCAGATGGTTGTTAGAGAATAACTAGTACTGAGCGTGACCATACAAGAGATCACTTAGATTTCTATTCGATCGTCAGTGATTGTCTCGATGCTGTAGTTATGTGACTGGTCCTTTGACTTGAGATGGTACTGCTACTCACAGTGAGGCTGCTAGAGTTTGACTGAGACATAAACATGGATCTCAATGAGCCCTTGTAATGGATGTTGGCGACAGTTGGTCCACTGTAGGAGTGGGGTACACATCAAGATAGGATCTATCAACCTTGATAGACAGAAGTAGTCCTATGAAATTTGAGAGGCTAAGTCCAAGAGTCTGTGGCCACAATAGTGTGATTGATGAAAAAAAATTTTCATAGAAGTCACAACTAAACTTGAGCTAATCGAATCTATCATATGACTGATGCTAAGATTTGATGATTTATCTATGACCTACCATCAAATCGAGATTCATGATAGAGGGACTGAATCACACGTTAACTATACCTAGAGGTTCATTTCAGTTCTACTAGATTGTCACTACATACTACTAAGTGTCACTGGTGGATTATGAGAGCTCACTAGTATTATTTCGGATCGACAATCCTTACTGAATTAGAGTAAAATTATTCCGACCTATTGAAAAGAGTTTCAATGATACAATGATAAGAGATCATTGTATATCTTACTACCAGATAGAATTGAACCTATGGGATCACACAATAAAGGGATTAGGCTTAGAATAAGTAATTGAGTTTATGAAGTATCAATTGAGTTTAGAGAAATTCATTGAGTTCATGATAATCTTGCTAGCACATGGTTAGACCCAATTCCTCTTTCTATTGGGATTACTTATTTGATAAGATAATTCTAACTTAATTACCTACTAATAATTTATATGAATAAGATTCATGAGACTCCAATTGATAGATTTCTAAGATTATGGATCACATAAATTAAGGATGCAAGTCTCTAATTAATTTTTTTGATAGTTATTCTTAGGCGCCATCTTGATTTGATCAAGTTGGACGTGTCTATTGATTAGAGGGCTTTTAGTTCTCTTATGAGTCATCTCTTTGATGTATTTTGGGTGTCTAATTATAGATGTAAGGGCTCCAATTGTTGGCGCCTAAAGGGCCTCTTAAAGTAAGTTGGATAACTTAAGTTAATAGAAAACCCAATACAAGTAGGACTTGTATTATATGATTGAATAGGATTCAATTCTTATGCCTATTTAAAGAGACTTCCCCTAAGATCCCTAGAGTATCTAAACCAACAACCCCACATGCCAAAAGAGAAGTCTCATGCCCTCTCTTCCTCTCTCTTTCTCTTTTCTTGGGCATCCCACACCCCCTTTCTCTTGGGATGCGCGTCCTAAGGAATCCCACATCCAAAGACTGTTGGGTGCCTCTTTTTTGCTGGTTTCTAGTATCTAGTAGTAGCACATAGTAAGGAGAAAAACTCTAGAGAAGAGGAAAAGAAGAAGATCAAGAAAAAAGATCAAGCATTGATCATAATCCAGGCTTTGTTCAGATTCAGCAGGCTAAATTTTGGAGAACAAAAATTTAGATTAAAGAGGCCTGTTCCAGGATGATTTTGAGTAGATATTCGTAGAGGTCAGACACTTGTGCGGTTAAGAGAGAACTTCTTCTCTTTCAGATCTAGATTTGAAGAAAAGGATTGTGAAATAGATATGTGATTTGATCACAATCTAAATTTCAGCATATATCAATTTCAGCATATGAGATAGATCCATGTGGTTTTATATTTTCATACATGCATAATTTAGATTAAAAATATTTTAATCTTGTTGTCCATTACGGTGTTTAGAAAATAAAATTTTGAAACACATATGCATGCACCAAACCCTGAATTCCAATATTAGCATGAGATGTTGTAGGATAAAGATGTGGTTGGGCTCAATATCTATCAAGTGAGAGACCCAATGACGGCTTTACATTACATTAAATAGTGGGTCTGACTTAACTAAGAAATAGGGCCACTATCTGTCAAATGAGGCCCTCATTATTTAGAGATCGAATTTTGCTACAACATGCTTGAAAAATATTGGACAAGAGTTATTCACTCATCGATATGCATATCATCAATATCTATCAGATGAGATAAGAGTATATTGATGGGACCTTAGTACCCATCAAAAATTTTAATTACGAAGGACTTTCATTTCTCTATCAGAGGAGTGTAGAAGATTCGAAGAAATAGTGAGAGAAATATTTATTTTAAAGGACTCTAAAATAAATTAAAAATTAAATATAAAGTCTAATTAGAATCTCTTCTCTCTGCAGTTCACAATGTCAGCTTCCAATTTTTTAGTCTAAATTTTTGAAACCAACTGATTAACCAGAAACAACTATAAGGACTGGCTTAGAAACCTCAGAATAGTTCTGAACTTAAAAAAGATAGGCCATATACTCGATCAAGACCCCTTTGTTTTGCCAAATTGTCCAACTACTGAACAACGAATAGTATTTGACAAATAAACGGATGATGACAATAAGGTTAAGTGCTATACCTTGATGTTGATATCTAATAAACTCCAATGCCAGCATGAGGATATGAAGATTGTCAGGGCTATGATAACTCACCTATAAGAGTTGTATGGTGAGCAAAGTCGGACTGCATATTATGAAGTATCCAAGAGACTCTTCAACACTAAGATGCACAAAGGGCAATCATTCCATGATCATTGTCTGGCAATGATTAAAAACCTGAAAGAGCTTGAGAAGCTTAGCATGATCATGCATGAGAAATTGCAAGTAGATTTGATCCTACAATCCCTTCCTAGTTCATATGGGTAATTTATAGTAAACTATCATATGAACAAGATTAGTAGTATTTTATCTAAATTCTTGAATATGTTGGTAATCACTGAGGAGATCTTGAAAAGTTCAAAAAGTACTATTCTTGCTATAGAGTGGATATTTCATTCAAGAGAAAGTCTACTTGAAAGAAAAAGCAGAAGCCTGCAAAGAAGAAAAAGCAAGAGAATAAGCCAAAAAGGGATCCTCTTAAGAAAGCGGCTGACAAAGAAAAAAAATTTTATTGTAAAGTTGACGGCCACTGGAAGAGAAATTATCCTGCATACCTGGAGGGCCTAAAGAAAAAGAAGGATGATACACCTTCTGAAGGTATATCAGATCTACTCGTAATCGAATCAAATTTAATAGTTTTCTCTACTTCTAGTTGGATCATAGACTCTGATTCTAGTATTCACTTATATACTTCAATACAAGGTCTAATAGAAAGTAGAGAGCTGAGGAAAGATGAAATAATCTTTCGTTTGACAACCACCGGAAGAGAAACTATCCTACATACCTGGAGGGCCTACAGAAAAAGAAAGGTGACATACCTTCGAGAGGTATATCAGATTTGCTCGTAATTGAATCAAATTTAATGATTTTCTCTATTTTTATTTGGATCATAGACTATGGTTCTAGTGCTCACTTATATACTTCAATGCAAGGTCTGGTAAAAAGTAGAGGACTGAGGGAAGGTGAAATGATCTTTCGAATCGATAATGAAGCAAGAGTTGCTGTTGTAGCCATGGACACCTTTCCTCTGTGATTACCGTCAAGATTCAATTTAGTTCTTAGAGACTATTACTATATATCTGCTGCTAGCAAAAATTTAATTTCTGTATCTATACTAGTATAGGATGAATAGAATTTTAATTTTAATAAAGACTACTATTACATTTATTTCAAAAATAAATTAATTGGATATGATTTTTTAATTGATGGTCTCTACCATTTACATGTTGATGTATCTGTAAACGTATCTGAGAAGATAATGAGTGCCATAGGATCTAAAAGATCTAGAGATGAGATAAATCAAAGGTATATGTGGCATCTCAGACTTGATCATGTAGGAGATGATAGAATGAACAATTGAAAAAAGATGGGATCCTTGGCTCATTAAATTCTGACTCATATCTAGTTTGGAAAATCCTATCTTCAAGAAAAATGATCAAATTACCCTTTATGGGACATGGAGAGAGGATTACTAAGATACTTATCCTAGTACACACTGATGTGTGTAGCTCATTCGATGTGTAGGTCAGAGACAGTTATCTCTACTTCATTATCTTTATCGATGATTACTCACGATATGGGTATGTGTACCTAATGAGATACAAATCTAAAATTTTTAAAAAGTTTAAAGAATTTAGATATGAAGTAGAAAAATAAATCAAAAAATATCTTAAGGTTCTTTAATCAAATCGAGGAGGAGAATACCTTAGTAAAAAATTTTGAGATTATCTTAAAGAAAATAGTATAGTCTCACAATGAAATCTCCTGATACACCTTAACTTAATGGGGCATTAGAAAGGAAGAGCAGAATCCTATTAGATATGGTCCAATCCATGATGAGATTCACTGATTTATCTTTGTTTCTTTGGGGACATGCTTTGCTTTCTGCAATCTATTTCTTAAATAGAGTATCCTCTAAGTTTGTTCCTATTATGCTATATGAAATGTGGTATGATAAGAAATTAAATCTTGACCATCTCAAGATTTGGAGATATCCAACCTATATCAAAAGATAACAGACAGACAAGTTAGAGACTAGGTCTATGAGAGCTCATTTTATTGGGTATCTTAAAGAGTCATTAGGATATTATTTTTACTCTCTAGAGAATTATCATGTAATTGTGAGCAACATGCCACATTCTTGAAGAAATAGTTTATCTAAGATAGAGGTAGTGGGAGGCAAATTGAGCTCGAAGAGAAAATCTCTAAAGAGCAATGAGTCATAGATCACTTAGAACTTGTGCCAGTAAAAGTAATACCTCCACCACCTCATAAATCTAGTAGGATCTCCTATCCTCTTAAAAAATACATAGGTATAATCATAGAAGATGTAGAGAAAATATTCTTCATATGATATTGAGAATATAGAGATGATCCTAAAACCTATAATGAGCCAGTGTCAGATATCGACTCTGAGAAGTGATTGAATGTTATGAAGTTAGAAATTAACTCCATGCATTCGAACCAAGTATGAACCTTAGTAGATCCGTTAGAGAGTATAGTACTTATTAGATGTAAAAGGATTTATAACGTGGTGAAAGGTTATAGTTAATGTGAAGATATTGACTATTAGGATACTTTTTCGCCTATAGCCATGCTAAAATCCATCCACACACTGTTTACTATTGCAGCTTATTATGATTATAAGATATAGCTGGATATGAAAACTACATTCCTAAATGGATATCTTAAAAAAGATATCTATATGGAGCAATTTTTAGGTTTCACTTCTGGTGATGGAGATCACAAAGTCTATAAGTTGTATAGATCCATATGTGGATTGAAGCAAGTACCTTGAAATTGGAACATTCATTTCAATGATGTAATCAAATTATTTGATTTCATCAAAAATGAGGAACCTTGTGTCTTCAAAAAAATCAGTAGGAGTGTTGTTACGTTCCTTATACTGTACAAAGACAACATCCTCCTTATAGAAAATGATATTCCCATGCTGACTTCGGACAAAAGTAGGTTGTCCAAGAAATTCTTCATGAAATATCTAGGAGAGGCATCCTATATTTTTGAAATAAAGGTCTATAGAAATAGATCTAAGAGGATGCTTGATCTTTCACAAAAAATATATATAAAGAAAGTGCTGAAGAGGTTCGGTATGGAAAACTCTAAGAGAAAATTTTTATCCCTTAGGCATGGTGTTCATCTTTTCAAGAAGATGTATCCAAACATATCTGAAGAGATATAGTGTATGAGCAAGATTTCTTATGCTTCGACTATAGAGAGCCTCATGTATGTCATGTTATGTACACAACCTGATATAGCCCTTGCTGTGAGTGTCACGAGTAGATATCAGTCGAATTCAGATAAACAACACTGGATAGCTGTGAAGAATATCCTTAAGTACTTGAAAAGAACTAAAGATTTATTCTTGATCTTTGGAGGAAGATCTAAGTTGAGGGTTAAGGGATACACTAATTTAGACTTTATATCTGACACTGATGATAGAAGGTCTACATTAAATTTTATGTTCTTATATAATGATGGTTCCACAAGTTGGAAGAGTTCCAAGCAACCAATCATTGCAAATTCAATTATAAAAGCTGAGTACATCGTTGCATCGGAAGCAGCAAAGGAAGCCTTTTGGTACAAAAAATTTATTGCAAAATTGGATGTTGTGACATCAAATGCCATCACATTGTACTACAACAATAACGATGCCATAGCCCTAGCTAAGGAGCCCAGGACTCATCGAAGTTCAAGCACATCGAGCGATAAGTTTACATCATTCGCAACTACCTCGAGAAGAAATATGTTGAGATGCAGTAGGTTTACTGTAGGAGTAGGGTGAGTACTTAGATGGGATCTATCGAACTTAGTAGTTAAAGAGTAGTCTTATATGATTTATGAAGCTGAGTTCTTAAGACCGTGACCACAGCAATATGATTAATAAAAAGAGATTTTCATGAGACATCATGACTTAAACTCAAGCTAATTAAATTTTACATATAACAGATGATAGAGTTTGATGAGTTTTTCATAACCTCTATCATATCGAGACTCATAATAGAAGAACTGAATCACACATTAACTATACCTAGAGGTTCAGACTCTTCCATTCTATTGGGTTGCCACTACATGCTGCTAGGTGTTATTGATAGATTGTGAGATTTGCAAAAATTAATTGATGGTCAATAATTCTTATTGGATGAGTTTAAATTATTCTAATCTGTTGAAGGAAGTTCGAATGATATCAATGATAGAGATCATGATACATCTTACTAACATATAAAATAGAACCCATGGGATTACACACGATAGGGGTTTTGACTTGATGAATAATTGAATTATGAATTCAATTCACATATGGACCCAGTTATCAATTTGATTGATGATTGGAGTGAGTTGTAAAAATTACAAGAGAGGATTGCTAAAGGTTAGTGAGTTTAAGGAAGAACAATTAACAATTATTACTAAATTAATCATTAATTATTTGATTTGATCATTTAATTAAATATTAGGCTTGATACAAATTAAATTGGAGTTAATTTGATTCTAATTAGGTCTAGTCCTAATCAAATAAAGATTTAATTAAACTAAATTGAATTTGATTTTGAACAAAAGAAGATTAGGATTAGAAGTTGAGATCCTAATTGGACTGGGACTCTCTTATTGGATTTCGAGGTTTGAAGCATGCATGTGTGTTTCAAAATTTTATTTTTTAAATATCGTATTGAAATACTAGATTAAAATATTTTTAATATAAATCATGCATGCATAAAATTATAAAATCACAAAGATCTAGTTCATATGCTGAAATTCAAATTATGATCAAATCGCATACTTATTTTATAATCCATTTCTTCAAATCTAGATCTGAAAGAGAAGAGATTTTCTTCTAGCCGTATATGTATCTGATTTCTCTGGATATCCACTTGGGATCAGTCTAGAACAGTCCTCTTAAAGTTGAATTTTTTTTTCTAAGAAAATTCAGCCTGCTAAATCTGAACGAAGCTTGGATCACGATCAACTCTTAATCTCTTTCCTTGATCTTCTTCTTCTCTTCTTCTCTTGTCTTTTTTATTGGCTTTGTGCTGCTACCAAATGCTAGAAACCAGCAAATAGCGGATGCCCAATAGCCTTGGGTGTGGAAGAACTTGGGATGCCCCAAAAGGTGGGGCATGTGGGATGTCAAAGGAGAAGAGAGGGAGAGAGGGAGAGAGGAAGAGAGGGCATAGGGAGTCTCCAAAGGTGGGCATGGACTATTGGTTGGATGCTCTAGGGATCTTAGGGGAGGTCCTTTTAAATAGGTATAAGGATTGAATCCTATTCAATCACATAATATAAGTCCTACTTGCATTGAATTTCTTAATAACTTAAGTTATTTAACTTCCATTAGGAATCCTTTTAGATGCCAACTCTTGGAGCCTTTGCACCCATATAAATACACCCCAAAATACACCCAAGGGGCACCTCATATGAGATCCACAAGCCCTCTAATCATGGGACATGTTCAACTTGATCAAATCAAGGTGGCGCCTATGAATAACTATCAAAAAAATTAATTAGGGTCTGGCATCCTTAATTAATATGATCCAAAACTTTAGACACCCAATAATCAGAGTCCAATGAATCTAATTCATATAGATTACTAGCAAGTAATTAAGTTTGAATTATCTTATCAAATAAAAAATCCAAATGTAAAGAAAAATTTGGGTCAACCATGTGCTAGCAAGGTTATCTTGAACCCAATCGAGTTTCTCTAAATCTAATTAATACTTCATAAGTTCAATTGCTAATTTCAGGTCTACTCTCTTTGTTGTGTAACCCCATAGGTTAAATTCTATCTGGTAATGAGATATACAATAATTTCTATCAAAGTATTATTAAAACTCTTTTCAATGGGTCAGAATAATTTTACTTTAACTCATCAAGAATTGTTGATCTAGAACAATCATAATGAGCTCTCACAATTTATCAGTGATACCTAGCAATATATAGTGGCAACCCAGTAGAACTGAAATGAACCTCTAGATGTAGTTAACGTATGATTTAGTCCCTCTATCGTGAGTCCCGACTAAATGACAGGTCATGGATAAATCATCAAATCTCAACATCAGTCATATGATAAATTCAATCAGCTTAAGTCAAAATGTGATTTTTATGAAAACTCTTTTTATCAATCACACTAATGTGACCACAAATTCTCAAACTTAACCTCTCAAATCTCATAGGACTACTCTTTTCTACCAAGATCGATAGATCCCATCTTGATGCACATCCTACTCCTATAATGGACCAACTGTCGCCAATATCCACTACAAGAATTCATCGAGATCCAAATTTATGTGTCAATCAAACTCCAGCAGTCTCACTGCGAGCAGTAGTACCATTTTAGGTAAAAAGATCATTTACACAACTACAATATCGAGACAATCACTGATGATCAAATAAAAATCCAAATGATCTCTCGTATGGTCACGCTCAGTACTAGTTGTTCTCTAACAACTATCCACACTCATCATCCAGTATCTCTACACTATAAACTAGAGACTCATCTATCCCTAAGGAAGCGATTTATGCGTCGGTCTATCTGGATCGATCACCATCCTCATAATGATTATATGATCGAGAGTATTTAAGAATTAAATATATATCTCTATTTTTCAACATCTTGAGAATATGCATCAAAATTTAATCATATGTACGATTCAAGAACACATCACACTTGAATGAAAAATAAACTTACTCTTTTATTGATCAAATCAATATATTAAATATAAAATTATATCCTAGAGTTATTATAATATGTCAGCCATATTGGCTTCTAGGACATCATCCCACAAGCCAAAGAGAGCACCTCCAAGGGTTGGGATGCATGACCCACGATTAGGATGCATGTCCTAGAGAGTCTTTCTCCTCTCTTTTATCTCTCCATCCTTATTTGTTTTTTAAAGTTTGAATTGGATTCAAAATTTTAAACCTAGATAATGGTGGGACGTGGGGTTATAAATAAGGGATAGATCCAAGCATGAAGTGATTGATTTTTCATCATCCTTTCTCTCCTCATCTTGCCACCTAAAAGAAGGGATTCTCCTTTTCTTGTAGCCACCCAAGAGGAAGAGCCATCTTCCTCTCTTCTTTCTTTCTCTCCAAAATGTTCTTCTTCCTTGTTTCTTGAAAAGAAAAGAAGAAGAAGTCAGATTCAGTTTGAAGGAAAAAAGATCTATAAGGGAGCTAGCACTCAAATGATCTTCAGAGTCTTCTAATCAAGATCGATCATGTGTGGATGCCTGTAGAGATCAGATGCGTGTGCAATTTTAAAAAATCTCAAAAGATATACATGATTTTCAAATCATGATGAAAATCTATCCATGCAAAGGTAAATTTTAGATCTTTAATAGATTAAATCTTGATCTTATATATGTAATGATTTCTGGATATAAGATATGATCTCTATGCATGCTAGATTAAATTAAATATAATTAGATTTAAATAGTTTAGATCTGAAATCTTTTATTTTCACTACATAATTTTTTAAATTTTTGCATACATGTGTGTCACCATGTGATGGCGATTCCTATAGCTGGGGCTAAGATAGGCTCCTGGCTCAGGCTTGGACTCTGGCTTAGGCTCAAGTTTTTTGATAGGAAGAGCCTCTAAAGTATCTTGAGAATAGAAAAATGATTAGTACAAGAATGAGAGATCAAAGGATGAAAGTGCTAATCTTACCCTGCAAAGAAAGGTTGACTACTATTGCTTTTTGATAAACTGGTCATTCAATATCCAAATAGTATAATCCAGATCAGATAACTCTCTCATTTTCAATAGACTTAATGGGTGTGACAAGATTGGCCAGCCTAAATCTAGTGAAGGGTTTAGGAGGCTGATGCTTATCTAGCCACTCATAAAATTATCTTTAGCAAAAGGAGCAGTCTAAGCACCTATCTAAGACATTCCTAACTACGTTCCCAAAATGAAGTTGGAACTTATATTTAAAATCTTCTAGCATTAGGTCTTCGGCCTCTTACGAAGCATGTTAGTGTAGCCCTTCCATCCAGCATACTTAACTCTATAAAATTTTTCATATTTTTTGATTGATTTACAGAGCTCGAGAAGAATACCATTATTTGTAGAGAATGCCAATGAAGCTCCACCTATATTCTACATAAAAAGCTAAGTTTTAGCTAGTAAAGAAGCTTCATCCTAGATGATTTGGGTAAGGACATCTGAGACTGGCTCCAATCGAATGGTCTTCAAGTGAAATGTCCACCATATCAAAAATTTCTCAGCAGTGGTTGGTTTGGGATCGAAGAGGTAGAATTCAAAAGTAGCATAGGATTGGCTGTAAATATCATCAACTAATTCCATAGAGGTAGGGTCAATGATAGAAGTTCGGTCAAACAGATCTTAATTGAAGAAAAACAAAAAAGAATATGGTATAGTCTGAGCAAGACGAAACTGACGAGCCATCAGATTGGGAGAATACTATTTAATAGAGCATTAATTATTGTCAGTTAATTCTATGACCGAACCAACATGCAAGTCTAGAGGAAGAAGAAAAGATCACTAAAGCAAGCTAATGGACTTTGTCTCATCCTTGGATGCAGTAGACGAAGGCATAAGGAGCCATGAAGGATGAGGAGTTCGCAGGAAAGGAAAGAAAAAGAAGTTATTTCTTTGAGAAAATCTTTCATAGAATTTATAAAAATATTTAAAAAAGGATAGGAAAGGACCTTCTAAATAGGCTAATTCGAGGCCAATAGGAACAAAAGAGAGATAGATGGATGAAGGTCGAAATCCAAAAAAGTAGGCATAAAGCCAAACTTGAGGTAATCAAAGAGGCTGCCACAACTTATGGAGCTCGAGCAAAATCCTTTCAAGCCCCTAAATAAGGAACCTAGCAAAAGAGGAGAAAGACAAATGGGATGATTTTTGGCCAATGCCGTGGCAAGTCTAAGATGGAATTTTATTATCTTGACTGACTTACAATACAACAAGAACTTGTAAAGCCAAACAAGATAAAAGGCCACTAGTTCCTGATGATAAGTAGGCCACCTTGGTTGCCATAAAACTCGATGTAAAATGAATAACTAGCCGTTAATCTAAATATAGGCCGAAATTATCGGTTGGAATGAAAATATTAGATGCAATTGAAAAATGCTTATCCATCGGCTAAAGATCTAACAAAAATTCTAGATCAAGAAGAGTTGGGATTGACATGCCATGATTGAAGTGAAAAGTGTTAGTCGAAGGAGACCAAAAATATAATACGACAGTAACAAGGGTCGATTATATATCATTTGAAAAGTGAAAAGTTTTATAAGATTAGAGAACCCATGCCATTCCCAATCGATATTTTTATAAGATGAGATTCAGCAGACCTAGCAATCCCAAAATAGGAAAAAGGTTAGCCAAGATCTATGAGGGTTGGTACCCTCCTAAACAATAATTTTAAAGTTAGATTATTGCTATAGGAAAGCTTCTTTGTGATGAATTGAAAAAATGGAAGAAAAAGACGAAGGAACAGCGGAATCAAAGATGGGACCCAGATAATAAAGTTAGAAGATTCATATATAAGTACTTAGGAGTTAACAGAGGCGAGAATATTAGAAGCTTCAATTTTTTTTTTATATATTTTTCATATTGTTCGGTCAAAGAAAGGGATGAAGATGCCATGGAAGAAGCTCAAAATAAAGGATATAGGAGTCAAAGTGAATCAAGGTAAAAGAAAGAGAGACTTGTTAAGATACGGCATATCCTGTCAATTCAATGGGAACATTCAAAGAGGAATTGGCATGTATAAGGAACCTTGGTATTGGGGGAATAATGAATAAAAGTCTATGGCTGAATCCTGATAATTATCTACTAATTAAATAAGACCAAAAAAAGTGGGCACCGAAGTTGAAATCATGAATACGTCTTATAACCCTCCTATCCGTCGTATTAAAAGATATGAGGGGTATTGTTCGCACCATAAATTTACACCCATAAATTATTTGGGCTTAGTGAACTAGTTGATGGACTCAATAAAAAAGAGGGTGACACATAGAGGACACAAAAAATATAAATTTAAATGGCACCGGAAGCTATTTTAAAGAAATATGGTTACAAAAAAGTGAATGAGTGAGGTTGTAACTATACTGTAAAACTTATTTAAATTGGATGTAACAATATGAAGAGGCATCAAAGATCAATAGAACTCTATTTTATCTGCTTGTTTACTTTATCATTTAAATTACATTTTTATAGTATCTTTTTTAGGAATAGACGGTAGTTCTATAATTTAAAAGTTTTTGAAGTTTCAAGGCAACTCCGAACCCAACCATCCTCTTTGAATTTTTGGTCCTGCATCGTTGATATGTCACACCATGGATTTATTGATTTTCCTAGGCTTCTGTCATGAAAATAAAGAAATAGAAGGTTATATCAAAAAAATAGTAAAGATATCTCAAAATGTAGTCACCTAGCATCAAATTGTTGCTCGGCTAGAACAAATAGAAACTGATCTAGCTTATGCACATTTCACAAACGAAAGAATGATGGCCGAGAAGATAGGAGCAATAGGTAATAGTTGAACTGACTCTCATGAAAAGTATTAGAATTTAGCAATCTCTCCTTATTTAATAATGAAGGTGGTTTTATGGGGATTGGAAAAGAAAAATATTAGATGAATGGCTATTTGATGAGGATCTGGTGAGCCCTAATATGTCCATGTGGGGGATGGGGGGATTGGCAAAACAACCCTTGGCATTGATATACATAAATGTTTGAATGGGTCTAGAGATACAGGTTTGATCGAGTAACAAATAAATAGACCCAACTTGGATACAGATAACATACGGATTGGTTGGATTGGGTTGAGTTAGAGTGCAATAAACCCAACCCAACCCAAAATATCAAACATGTCCAATTTTAAAATCTGGCTTGGCTCCATAAATCCTTAAAATTAGGTTTGATCAGATCGAAACGGGTCAGGTCAATAGCCAAACCCATTTGCGGCCTTAATGCTATGTCATGCCACTACATTTCCCACCCTGCTCCCTATCTAATCTGGCAAAAGGTGATTAGTTTGAATTATGAGAGATTTGCCCATTCATAGGCCATAATGTAGGATGTGGAATGATAGAGTGTTTAGGCAAATTACCATCATTGTCATTCCCTTCACGGAGAGGAAAAATAAGATAAGTAATCACCATCCTCTTGTGTATGAGAGTCCAAAACCTTGAGCTATTGGATGGAGGACCAACTTAAGCTTATAAAACCATGCTACAAATCTCACGGCGTTCTCATCATGGATTGTTCCTGCTCGTGAGAGGGAGACCATGAATGGGGAGGTCCCTGGGTATCGACCATTGAGAAGCCGAAACGATTGTCATGGTTGCGACCCGCATTAGGATTAGCCTTGGTACCATCTCTCACCAACTCATATTACAAAACGCATGAGGACGGCACCTCGACTATCTACCTTATAAACCCATGTGGCATTCTCTATTAGCCGATACGGGACTATAACACCATGCTAATATTGCCTGTATGGATCCAAATTTATCTGATGTCTCTGGAGAGGCTTTTTTTTTTTTTTCCAGAGAGAGAGAGTACCATTATTAAGATAACTTTGGCAAGAGGTTCATGTCACGCGCCCTTTTCGTGGAAAACTAGCTCGCTGAGTTTTCCGATAAAGGGGATCATGAGAAAAATGTGTGATCGGGACAAAAAAGTCATAATCAACACAGAACAAGCAAAGGACCATAGCATTCCACATGATGATAAAATCTTTGCTTAACCATATCTATGAAGAGCATTCGTACACCATACGTCGTATCACATTTGGCAAGAAAGTCTAAACACAGCATGAGGGGTACAGAAGATGTTTCTAGTGGATAAGCTTCCAAAAGATTAAATCTTGCAGGCACTTAATAGTAAATCACATAAGAATAATTGATAAGAACTGAAAAGATATGATTAATGTCAAGTACAATGATCCAAATATTGCTTCAACAAGTAAATATTTCAATTATTTCTAGTCCCATTAAGTTTTATTATAAAGTTTTACATATCAAGAGAAGTTTCTAAGTTCTAACCGTTCAAGACAGCATGCATGTCTATGTCCTGGATCTGATCACTTTCGGTCAAATATAATGAAATCAAACACAGCCTACAAATCGAGTTAGACAAGCAAACTGAAATTTTTTACCTGGAAAAAAAAAAATGCCGGAGCGGCAGGGCAGTAAACCACAACCTTATTTTTTAAAAAAAAAATCACATAAACTTTCTGTTGTTTGCTACAGTATTTCTTTAATAATATTTTATTACAAAAAAATATCTAAGATATTCCGGTATCATCATATTTTTATATTTTATTTTTTAAAAATAATATTTTATTATTTCTTTTTTTTTTTATTCATAGCTTCTCTTCACTGCCATCTGTCTACTCTTGCTCGCCTCCTCGCTGCCATTACAGCCCTCATCCTCCTCTGCCCACCTCTTTGTCGGTTGGATCCGCTATTACAGTCACCCCCTTTTCTTTTCCTCCTCCACCCACCTTTCTATCGATTGAGCCATCATGGCTCGCCTCCCCTCCGCCATCGTTTGCTTCTCCACTCTCTTTCCTCTTCTATTGCTCGGGCCCACCAACCCTTCCTCCTCTGCCTCTACTGATCGTCTTCTTCAGCCACTCGCCGCTTCTCTTCTTCCTCCTTCTCTTTTGTCGCTTAGGCCTATCACTCATCTCTCCACCACCGTCGCTCATTTTTCCATCCTTTTTCTACTTCTGGCGCTCAAGCTCACCAACTCCTTCCTCCTGCGCCTCCATCACTCACCTTCCCATAACCACACACCATCCCCCTTCTTTTTCCTCTTCCATCATTTGGGCTTGCCGCTCGCCTCCCCACTGCTACCGCTCACTTTCCCACCCCCTTTCCCTTTTCACTGCTCAGGTCCGCCCCCTTCCTCCTCCACCATTCATTTTTTTGCAACTACATTTCTTCCTCCTCCGCCACTGCTAGCCTCCCTGTTGCCATACACTAACCTGCAGTGAGAATAGATGGGGTTGTAGGTGGATGTCTGGTCAGGACACCATCTCCTAAAATCTTTTCGATACCGCGCGATGTAGCAGGAAGAAAGAAGAAATAAAATAGAAAATAATCAAATACGTGGATCAGCCAAAAAAGGCTCATCTCCACGTAGCATGCAAACTTCACTATGAGAAAAAAAAATATTACAAGAAGAGATCTCATCCTTAACCCTAGTACACTTAATTTCTCCTTCACATAAAGTTCTCCTTCACAAAAGCTCTCTCTTTAGGAAGATCCCCTGAACTCCTGAAGCAACTGCTATCTGCTATCCAGGAGCCCTGTCCCTGCTCCTCTCAGCTTGTGGCGTCTGTTTTCTTCGTGGGTTTTTTGCCTTCTAAAGCTACGCCGCATCCTACTGTTCTTGGGTGTTCTGTTGAAAGAAAACGACCATGCCCACAAGCCCTCTATTCCTGTGTATTGGCATTTATAAAGGCTTAAAACCCAACACAAACAGGAAATAGACTCCTTAAAGGATCCAAAGAAACCCCTTAAACCATTAGATCTCGATTGAAAGCACCCAGAACTGTCAGATCGTACGTCGGTCCACAAAACAAGACGTAGACTGTGAGAAACGCGTGTGAAATGCCGTGCAGTCCACGGTGGACCACGAGAAACCAAGGAGAAATGCCTCCTCGATCCACAGGCTCGTTCGTGGATGCCCGATCCATGACGGATCGGGATACCCGCGGGCTGCTCCTGCGTGCGCATGCGCGTGGACTTGGGCCGCACCCCCACGTGTGTGCACCTAGGCCTGGGCCGTGCCCCGTGCGTATGCACCCGGGCCTGGGCCGCGCTCTACGTGCCCGGGCCACGTGCTGCCGCACCCGCCATGTGCGGCCGCACCGCCATCACTCTGCTGGCCCACCACTGATCGTCGGCAGTCTTCCATCGCTTCGAATTTCGTGCCAGCTTCTCTCGCACGTATCTTCTCTGTCCGAACTCCATTTGAGGTAATCTTGGGCTCATTGGTTTCGTCACAGACCTCGCTATGGGCTCAATGTAGATCGAATGTTGAGGCATTAAATCCTAACAATCTCCATCTTGACTCAATATTCGGCTTTCTTCTAACTCTGAGAGCTTCTGGATCTCCTCGCCCCCATATCCTGGGGCTATCGCCTGCTGATCATGGATGGGCAAATATGGAAGTCGAGTCAGATCTCTCGATCCCATCTCCATCGTATGCTGTGCTCCTCCTGACTTGAGACCTGCTGGGGGCATCATCCTGTGGCAATAGAAATCTCATCTTGCGATATCCCTTTTCATCCTCTCGAGTCTTGCATCTCGTGCCTGATCTACCTCCACCTGGAGCTCCATCTCGCTCTAGGCTCCTCCTAGCTCCTAAAATTCTACCTCGCACTGAGCTCCCCATCAGGTAATAATATCCTCTCATCTTCTTTTTTTCCTCCAGAATAATTCTATCGTCACATAGCACCTTCAGAATTTCTCCATCAGCTACCATCCTGTAGCCTCCCGAATCCAGTCTGCTCAGTGAAATAAGATTTTATCTAAAATCGGGTATGTATCGAACCTCCCCCAATCTTCTCATTGCACCATCATGTGTCCTCCAGCTGACCGTCCCAATGCCTCTGATTGCACAGTATGATCCATCTAGCAGATAAACAGTGCCCTCACTGTTCTCCATGAAGTCAAACTGCTCCTCTCTATAACATACATGATAGGTGCATGCAGAATCTAAGATCCACTACTGGAAAGAAGTAGATACCTCGTCAGATATCTTCAGGACATCTCCTTCTGAATCGCTACTAGCCGTCGCTACAGCAGCCATCGTCCAATCTCTGAGTTGAGGGCAATCTCTGGCTAGATGTCCCAATTCGTCAAACCAGTAACACCTGATCTTGCCCAAGTCCCTCATCCTGGACTTGGACCACCCTCGTTGCGATCTCCTATCGCTCTGTCTACTGTCTTCTGCTCCTCCAGAAACCACCAAAGCTGAGCTACTGTCACCTGAGCTCGAAGCCAGATTTTTTTCTCTTGAGAACCTCGTTCTGAAGAATCACCGTGGTGACCTCATCCATCTTGATGGTACTCTTCTCCATTAGAAGAGCAGTCACCAAGGACTCATACGAAGGAAGAAGCAAAACTAGCAAAACCAGCGCACTAGTCTTCTCCTCAACATTCTCGCCAATACTGAGGAGGTTGGTGAGGATCTTCTGGAAGTGGCTTAGATGCTCCTACACACTCTGTCCCTCAGTTATCCGCAACTAGTAGAACTGTCTTCAGAGGAAAAGAGTGTTGGTGAGAGATTTCATCATGTACAACTCTTCGAGCTTCGACCACAGCACCGTCGAAAAAATTTCGTCAAGCACATGGATCACCACCTCATCCGCTAGATACATGCGGATGGTACTCACCGTCTGCATCTGTAGCCGTCTCCAATCCTGCACCTCCATAGTGGTCGACTTCTCCTCGCATAAAAGAGCATCAATCAACTCTTATTGGATGAGCACATCCTTCACTCTGGCCTGCCACAAGGAGAAATTGCTCTTTCCATTAAATTTATTGATCTCCATCTTGATTGATCTTGTCTTCTCTATCTTCAGTCTTGCTCACCATCGCTGCAATCTGCATCTTTGTACCGTCTCGCTCTAATACCACTTATTGGTGGATGTCTGATCAGGACACTACCTCCCAGAACCTTTTCGATACCGTGCGATGCAGCAGGAAGATAGAAGAAATAAAATAAAAAACAATCAAATACGTGGATCAGTTAAAAAGGGCTCGCCTCCATGGAGCATGCAAACTTCACTATGAGAAAAAAGAATATTACAAGAGGAGATCTCACCCTCAACCCTTGTATACCCAATTTCTCCCTCACAGGAAGTTCTCCCTCACAAAAGCTCTCTTTTTAGGAAGACCCCTCTGAACTTCTGAAGCGACCGCTGTCCGCTGTCTAGGAGCCTTGCTCCTGCTCCTCTCAGCGTGTGGTGTCTGCTTTCTCCGTGGGTTTTTTGCCTTCTAAAGTTGCGCCGCACCCCACTGTTCTCGGATGTTTTGTTGAAAAAAAACCACCACGCCCACAAGCCCTCTGTTCCTGTGTACTGGCATTTATAAAGGCTTAAAACCCAACACAAATAGGAAACAGACTCCTTAAAGGACCCAAAAAAACCCTTTGAATCGTTGGATCTCGATCGAAAACACCCAGGACCATCAGATCATATGTCGATCCACGAAATAGGATGTAGACCGCGAGAAACATGCATGAAATATCGTGCGGTCCACGATGGACCGCGAGAAATCGAGGGGAAACGCCCCCTCGGTCCACAGGCCCGTTCGTGGACCGCCCGATCCACAGTGGATCGAGATACCCGCGGGTTGCTCCTACGTGCGCGTGCGCGTGGGCTGGGGCTGCGCCCCTGTGCGCATATGCCCGGGCTTGGGCCACGCTCTATGTGGCCGGGCCGCGCGCTGCCGCACCGCAGCCTCTCCGCCGGCCGTCGGTGGTGCTCCGCCACTTTGAGTTTCATGTCAGTTTCTCTCGAGCGTATCTTCTCCGTCCGAATTTCATTTGAGATAATCTTGGACTCGTTGGTTTCGTTGCGAATCTCGCTGTGGACTCAATATGGATCGAATCTTGAGGCATCAAATTCTAACAATATGGTGGTCTATCAAGAAAGAAAAAAGAGGAAGGAGAGAGAAGAGGAGGGATGGAAGAGATGCGGCTTACAAAATATCACACTAATTTTTTATTTTTTTTAATTATATTTAAAATTTGAGCTATTTATTGCACCGATCGAATACGTGATCAATTAAATTTGGTTGCTGATAAACAGATCCAGATAGATAATCTGAGAAAAGTCAATAATAAAATAACTATAAGAGGTTCACGGAGCATTGTAGCAAAATCTAATATTTCCCCATCAAGCATTCGATTGTTTCTTTCTTGTGAAAGAATGATCTATCTTCTTTTGGGACGTCGACCGTTGGATGGCTATCTGCACAGATGTCCAAGCATTTTGAAGCGAACCAATGCCCGATCCAATGGTCGATTCGCGCGAAAGAAAGTGAATCATTTTTTCTGCCAAAGATGATAACAGTGACATGAATGGATAAATAAATATTATTCCTTTTGTTTTTTTTATATGAATTTTGACGTTCTACGTTGCGCTTGCTCTGCCGGCCATCTCCATCCGCTTCCCCAGTCATCACTTCTCCAACTTCAAATACCCACCCCATCTTCCCCGAGCCACCGCCATCGCTGCCATTCCACGGGACCGATTCGATAGCAGACGGAGTAGCCGCTGCCATGGGAACCAAGGAGGCAGTGGAGAATGAGCAGCAGCGGGGGATCGTCGCCGTGAATCCGAAGCCGAGGAAGGGCCTAGTCTCGAAGGCGGTGGATTTGATCGAGAGAGTCATCGTCTACTTGATGCACGACTCCTCGAAGCCCCTCCACTACCTCTCCGGCAACTTCGCCCCCGTCCGCGACGAGACTCCGCCCTGCTTCGACCTCCCCGTCCGCGGTTCCCTTCCGGTGAGTCCAGCAACCGTTTCTTAATCTTTTCCCCATTTTTTCAAAAAACTTTCTGTGTATTCTAAGTGAGTTCAGCTCAAAAGGTGGGATCTTTTTCCTTTTTTTATTTTTATTTTTTTTTTGAGATATTGCATTTTTTTCTGGTTTAGTGGTGGTTTTTGGTTATTTTTGGGTGATTCCACATTTATTTGTTTATATTAGCTTCAGTAGAGATGGGAGCTAATCTAATTTATCCGGAATTTTGTCAAACAAACAAAATTTACCTGGAATTTATGAAACGGTTATATACCATTCTTTTGCCCCATGTTCTCTTGTCCGACGTTTTCTTTTTTCTTTTTCCTTGATTTTCTGATTTTTTTTTGGATTTTAAGTATGTTCGGCATAAAACCTTGAACATTTTCTTTGTTACTTGAATTTAAATGGGAAATTTCGCAGTTTTATCCTGTTCTAGAGGAGGTTCAGGTTCTTTTGAACATATGTTTGTGTTTTATTAGCTTTTAAGTGGGGAAGGGAATTACTTTTATTTTGTCTGGGTTTGGTAAAAAGATCGTTTTGTTATGATACTTTAGATGGTTCGACTGTTCTAGAGGAGATATATGATTGTTTTTGGGAGACCATTTATTTTGTTTATTTTTTATTGGCTTCTGTGAAGAAAATCAGCCTTAATTTATCTGGGTTTTCTAAAAATGGTTTTTTGATCGATTTGTTTAATCGTTACTCTTGGTCTTCTAGCCCATATTATCGAATGTTCCTGTTTTGTTTTAGTTTTTTATCTTAATTTTCTTCAGGTTTCTATAAGTGATTAAGTGTGGATGGGGTTACTGATTCTTTTTGGGTGCTTGTTTATTTATTATTTATATCAGCTTCAATGAAAGGGGAATAGGCTAAATTATCTGGGTTTCAAAATAATAAAAAATGGATGATTTATTGCTTCAGTTATCTACTACCCATGCTAAGATACCCTTTTCCTTTTTCAAAAAACAATTTTCAAATATATTATGGATCCTAAGTGAATTTCGCAGGTAAAAGTTGAATTTCTAAATTTACACTTGTTTTAGTAGACAACTTGCATTTAACCCCCTTCTGGGGAAAGATTCTGGTTTTCTTTGGGCAGTTAATTTGTTGGTTTATTTATCTGAGACACTTTGGTGGAGAAGAAATACTCACTTTCTTATATTTTTATCTCCCAAATTATTTTGCTTTTGTTTTGTTAATTCTTATTGTTCTTCTTGAAAATGATAGGCTATATTGCTTCCGAAGGAAATAAGAAACGACTACCAGTCGGAGGGTCCAGTTCAATCACCCATTCATCAGCCAATGCTGGATGATTGACACACGTGCACACACACGCACTTGCGTGCACACAAATACATATACATACATATATACATACATCCGTACATATACTTATTCATGTATATACATATGCATACATACATACATACATATACCTGCCCTATTTAATCTCCCGCGGCGGCTGATGAACAGTTGGCATGGGATGATTTAACTGGAAAGGATTTGAAGTCATTTTTTTTTTCCTTCACTACCACCACCACCTCCACATCTGAATGGATTTATGAGAATAGCCTGAAGTTTGTGTAGTATCTGGTTGGCAGGAGTGCTTGAATGGTGAATTTGTTAGAGTTGGACCAAATCCCAAGTTTGTTCCTGTGGCGGGATATCACTGGTACCCTCTTGCTTGACTCTTCCTCTCATAACTTCAAGATTTACAGCACCCTCAAGGAAAGAATGTAGTTTCCGAGTATTTTTGGATACTTTTACATAATTCCTGACTATTAATAACTCATCAATCTTTTGCTTTTTTCTTTTTCTTTTAAAAAAGATTTGCTGAATTTTGCCTGTGCTCAGAGATGTTTCTGATATTCTTTAGCTTACAGAAGTTAATCATTCCAAAAATCAAAATAATTTCTCCCAAGTTTTGCTGAATTATGTACTTTTGCTTTTGGTGATTTATTTGAATATCCTGATTTAGTGATCGTTCATTCTGCTTTACATCTAGACATGTAGGTGTGATATATTATACACTGATATATGCTTTATTAAGAGACATTTCTCATACTTCTTGAGCTGCACTGTTGTCCTTAAATGTAACCTTTTCTGCATCAAAATTCAATGCATATCTTCCATTTCCAACCTGTGGGCAATCATATTCATATTACATTCATAATGAAAGAGAGAACTTCTTGCTGTGATATCTTTAGTTGCAAGTAGCGGACACATGTTCCATCAAGCTTTCTAGAGACATATTCAAGGTAATGGTTAATTTTATTTTTTTATTTATTTTGTGCAGGTTTGATGGAGATGGGTGCGTATTTACTCACCTCTTTGTTGAAGAACCAAAATGACCTGGTTGTAGACTATTTCTAAAATATTCATGAAATGTGGATTGTTTTGAGCTATGTGGTTTCACGATTGCTTCTGATTGTGGACATTCTTGATGGAGGCTGGTTTATTATGATAATCAGCATGCATAGTGTATGACCTAGATCTGATGTGCTATCCAAGGATGGCAAATAGTGCATCCATTCTCCAAGTGAAGTGTGCTGGTTATGACACTACTGTATTGACACTACCAGAGTGATGTTTCAACACAATTTGGTTTTTTCTAATACCATATACTTTATAAAGAATGACTAATGTATCCTTGATGTTGTAGTTGAGAGCTAATTTTTGTAATTTTTCTATCTCAATTTATTTCACTCATTTCACTTCCTTAACTCTACCACAAGTATGGTACTTGTTAGATGCTCCAACATATTATCCTGGCATACTAAAAATATTCATGAAGACTCAAAATATTTCTTATAGTCCCAAAGCATCTTATTTTGCTGAAAAAAATTAAAAGTAATGTAGCATGAACAGACGATAGCATGTTTTATAGGCTCTTCTTCAATTCTAGATCTGTCTGCATGGGAATTGTCTGTAGTGTAGCTTCCAATTTTCCATATGATTTAAGTGCAACTTATTTGTAAGACTTGATTCTTCACATGGAACTTCAGTTTTGGCTGCCTCCAAATTTCCAAATATATAGTTGTAACTTGTAAGAATAGGAATAGATGGACTAGAATCAAGGAGAGGAGATATGGGAGAATTACAGAAGAGAAGTAAACTGAAATCATCTTCAAATCACCCATTCTCTTTGAATTCAGATTTTTTTTGTTTTTCAAAGTTGCAACTTTTCCTGCTCTTGGATAGCCATGCACTCATTGGTTCTGGGAGTTGCATATGTTTAAATGACCCTGATATGTAAGAAAACTGATGTATGATGAAATTTTCATTTTGACTTGTAGAATGATTCATGGCATGCACATCAAGGATGGAAAAGCAGCTTATGTTTCACGCTATGTTAAGACTTCACGACTGAAACAAGAAGAATTTTTTGGTGGAGCAAAATTTATGAAGGTGAACAAGCAATCAAGGCCATGTTTTTGCATCTGTGTTTTCGTTTACATCTTGTGCTTGCCTTTGCACTTTATAAATAGTAAAAGCTGATACACCAGACATTTATAATGCTTTAAAGTTGTTTCAAGGCAATGCTATTCTGGGTTTCTGGATTGTTTCCATTCCAGTATAATAAATTTTACATGTTGTTCTAACCTGCAATCTATATCCTTGCTTATTGCTTGGTCTGCACCATGAACCTAATGCAGATAATTACACTGGGTTCCATCTACATCCTTGCTAATATTTCTGTCGGCACTAGATGTCCTGTAGTCTTGTCTGGATAGGCCCACGTCCCTGCATAATTTCTAGAGGCTGTACTTCCTCATGAGATGCCTGTTTTTAGTGTTCCTATCAAAAATGACTGGATGAACGAGCACTATAGTGGGTCAAACCTAATTGATATTGACCAAATTTGAGCTTAGTTGATGCTCGGAATGCTTGATCAATTTGACTTGATATAAAGCTTGATTAGACTCTAATTTATCATTCCTAAATTTATGTTGCTTGGACTCTCACTTTCACCTGGAAGAATCCATGCCCGATACATGTCGGAGTTGGATATACTCTTAGATACGTGTAGAGTTCTTTGGCCATAGCTCTTAGTGATCCATGAAGAGTTAGGCCCCATTTGGGATTCCTTTTGGAGAAGCCAAAAGCCCTTCCTAGAGCCCAAAAAGCACTATTGGGCAATATATGGGTGTTTAGTAAAAAACTTGAACCATCGATATAGTCCTCCCTTTTGGAGCTTCTTCTTAAAAGTGCTTTCTGAAGCCTGTTAGGAAGTTATTTATATGACTAAAAAACCTCTAAACTTCACACTTTATTATATTTATAGTGTAATACTATATAATATTATATTAAAATAATAATATCAGGTTCATATATTATAATTGTACTATACTATGTAGTAACAATAATATTTCTAATCCTATATATCAAAATATTGTATTATAATTATCCAGGAATAGTAGATGCATTATATTAATTATATTATATTATACTATTGTTATTGACAATACTATGTTACTATCATTATCATTATCATAATATTCATATTTTAATAGCATAACATTATTATATTCCTGTAATATTATACTATTTTGTTGCAATATTATGCTATTCCAGTATTATATTATTAAAAATAAATAATTTGTAAATTAAATACTACCAAACGAATGTTAAAGTTCCTGAAGACTATAGAAATTTAGTTACCACATGGCAAACAAGCTTTTATTAAAAGCTCTACTAGCAAAAGCTCTGTTGACAAAAGTTCTATTGACTAAAGCTCTACTATCAATAGCAATCCCAAATAGGGCCTTAGCCTAATAATGAGCTCAACCCACCATAATGTTGTCAAAAGAAGGCTCTTTATTGTTTTTATAATTTGGTCAAGGATGTGAGCATCATGATGATTTTGCAAAGGTCATGCTGCCTAATCCTTAAGCTAATCTTGGAGCTTGGATGAGAACATTGGTATAACATCCTACTGCTATTTTTTTTTTTTTGAGTTCAGTTAATGGTTCAATATAATTAATTTAGTTTAATATAGTTTTTCCTATGAGTCTTCATTTCCTTTTGCTTTTAATTTTCTTGAGTCAAACACTTAGATATGCATCTAAATCAAATTCTCATGTCCGTGTCCTTCCAAGACCGATATACTTTATCCAATTCCAAAAGGAATATGATGATGTCGTAGAGCAAACTGACTTTATACAATGTCATCCATTTGCTTGGCTGATTTCAGCACATAACATACTTTTCACTATCATATAGTATATCTGACTTGCTACTTATTTTGACCAGTGAAAGCACGTGCTTTACATGTGAAAAGTCGGTTTGTATTGTATTTTTTCTTTCTGGAAAAAATACTAAAATTATTGAGTATATACACAAAGTTTAATCCATTATTAACATAAAATTCATCCTAAATTTCTGCACCTCATTAATTATGCACCATGAAATGTGAAGAATGTACTCTTCCAAATATACTTTATGTCATCTTAACTTCTAATATGAGAAAATATTTTGAAAATTCTTGATTTGAATAGGTTATTTATTATATGAATTGAATCATCAAAAATAATATGAAGAGTTCTATTACATGGATAAACAATCATGATTGTAATGAAAATGTAAATATTTAAAGCATATGTTGTGCAACTTTGATGGTCCTTGCAAATGTTGAGGCTTCTTTTAAGCATAGCTTACAAACCCTTGCTAGCCAGAGATTTGTTGGAGCCCCATATAGCCTATTAAGAAAGCACACAGAACTTTCACTTATTGGAGTGTCCTACAAGCATACAGGTTTGATGAATGTATCTAATAGCTTGAGGAACTTATCTCTGTCAATAATTTATCATTTATGAGTAATGCTGAGAAGATTGAGAGCTGGTTGATCTTAGATGCTTTTTTTTCTCTAAATAGCAAGTCTTGATGAACATTGACATGATATGTAATTATGTATATGTGGTCAAGTCTTGGCCGGTAGGAAAATTATCAATCCCAACATCTTGTGAGCCTATTGTCTAACCATCATTTTTCATTCTCAATGTTAAAAATGTGTAAGCAAAGGTCAATAAATAAAACAAAATAATATTGTTGTTTACTTACAAAGGATATCAACTCATGAGCTAGCAAATTGATATTTAAATAACTATTGTAGTTGGATGATTTGATTAAAGTTAGTCATTCATGCATCAATGACACACCTAAAACACTTAGAATCCATTGTATTGAAGTCAATGAGTTAAAAATAATATTCGTTAAGGGGGCGTTTGGTATAAGGTGATCCATCCGAGATCAAGGATGACGTGGATGAAGGTGAGGAGATCACTGTGTTTGGTTGCACCGTGGTGATCCTATGTAGCAGTGATTTCAAATCACCCTCCAACCTAATAATGAAATACCTGTCCTTGAGGTAAGGAATCTAAGATCATCCTCAGACAGTGATCTTGGGATAAAATATGAGGACAAAAATATCGAAAAAAAAAGTACATCAATATATTGTTAATATATTATATCAATATTGTATATATGATATTATATTATATTTGATATTATATATTATATTTATGATATATATTATATTATAATATATTATTAATCATATTATTCTCATATTATGGTTTAATGATAATTTTAAACTAGAGTAAAAATATCTAATTGTATTTTATATTTATATAATAAAAATTATTTACTATATTACTTCTATTTTTCTTATTTTTCTAATCAAAATAAATATTCATATTAGCAAATAATATATTATAAGTATAAATAAAAATATTAATTCTATAATAACAATTGATATATTTTTATATGATTAATAATTTATAGTACTAGTAAATATATTTTTATGGAATATATTATGGATAGTTTTGGTATTATATAATCAGTGATCTTGGATTTTCATAGAATACCAAATAGGTTATTCGTAGATATTCGAGGATCTTTAATCACCTGACCATGGCTTACCAAATGCAGTGATCTTAGATCACTAGTGATTAGATCATCATAGGATTTAGATCACCAGTGATCTTAGATCACCATGATGATCACATTTGGGTCACTAAATGCTACCTAAGGATAATACTACCACAATAGAGCATAGACAACCTATAGAAATTCCTTCATATACTTCACCCTCAAATTTGAACTAAAAAATAAACTCCTATCCAATCAACCCTGTTACTGAGTGACAGGAGCTGAGAGGGAAAGGAGAAAACAGTCACCATCCATACACTTATTCATAGCCCAACTTGCTAGCTAGTCAGCAAGTTGATTACCTTTTCTATGTACATGAGATGCAAAAAACAACACTGTATGCTCATATGAAGAGGAAGAGTATAACATAGCTACCCATGGATGACTTGCTAATCCAATAGATCATCACCTTTGGATCACCTTCCATCCATTTTTTAGTTGCATTAAACTTCCACCACAATACCTTCCAAGGAGCCCTTATTTCAGCCATGGAAGCAACACAATGGAAATTGATGACAACCAGCATATGGAATTTGCCAATCTCTTTCCCTTTCAAATACTAACACCTGATAAAGGAATTGTGTGAATTAACCTGTATTCATGTTGGACCTTCCACAAACAAGTTACATGTTTGAGGGCATGTATATAGATAAGAATTGGATTTGCTGCAAACCTACCTATATGTATTGAACATGCAGGGGTCACCATTCGCTCTCTCTCTCTCTCTCTCTAAATAAAAGAACTTTTAACACTCAAGGTATCATCATCCTTAAGCAGGGTACTCAGATTGAAATTTCTTTGGTTGGGTTGGATCTGATGCTAACTTACATGCATGGTTTGTCATCGGTGCTTTTAATTGTGCATAGGCAACCAACCTCTTGCAATTTGAGGAAGTTTGTCTAGCCTTGTACACCATCATGGAATTATGTCCATGAATTTGTTAAGCAATCTAGCTAGAACTCAACTTTGTGGGGCAGTTGATCTAAGCATTTCTTCTTGAATGAAAATGAGGGACTGTAACATGTGATAGGTTAGTCATTCCCAAGTGCCACCATATCTAGAGTGTGTAATCACAAGAATTTGTCAAGTGTTATTATGCAGCACTGCTCTGGAGGAAAATAATAGAGTAGGAGTCAACTCTTTAGGCACCAACTAAAATATGGCCTCTTGATTTAATTAAGATACCCTTCTATCAATACACACATACACACATAGATATACATAAATATGTATACATATACATATC